>NW_020653409.1:2779965-2789323 GCF_003589595.1 Hyposmocoma kahamanoa | reverse complement strand
GAGTATGGAAGTGACTGAGATAGGTCTATAATTGACAGGGTCAGCTCGCTTCCCTTTTTCGGCACAGGTTGCACGTTTGCAAGCTTCCACGACCTGGAATTTACACCCGTCTCAAGTGAGAGGCGATACAGGCGTGTGAGAACAGGAGACAACTCAGGCGCACAGTTACGCAGGACTATTGTTGGAATTCCATCTGACCCGCTAGTTTTGTTCACGTTTAGATTCCGCAAAGTTCTAAGTACCTCTTTTTGACGTATGCGAACTGACGCCATAATGCAGCCAGTCTGAGGTAAGGTAGGTGGTAGGTTCCCTGCGGCATTCAGACGCGAACTCTCTGCAAAGAGTGAGGCAAAAAGATTCGCCTTCTCTTTCGCAGTATGAGCCAGCGAGCCATCCGGCCTCAGCAGAGGTGGCAAAGATGTTACAAAAGTTAGATTCGACCGCTTTGGCCAGGGACCAAAAGGATTTGCTGCCTGCTGGATAAGAGGCAAGCTTGGCCCCTAAGCGGCACACATGGTCGAACGTGGCCCTACGTAACATGATTTTGCACTTCTTGGCGGCCTTATTAAAAGCTTTCTTCAAATTCCGAGTACTCGGAGCTTTGTGCCTTGTGCTTTGTGCACACTGCCACACGAGGTTACAATCGGTTTGGAGACCGCGGGGACGCCCGAACCCCCCGGAGATGGCCACCTGGTCCTCCCCTTCGGTCGCCAACCGGCAAGGTGGAGCATTCCGGGATTTTTCGTTGTGTGGTGGGGCAGCCTTTCACGAGTAGCTTTCCCGCTACTTGGGCCCCCAACTTCCCACGGTCGGCCAGCGGTGCACCATGTCTCGGATCCCGCTAACCTCCAGAACCGAGAGCTCAGTGTCGCAGTACAAGCAGTACCACTCGTCGTTGGACGCAATGCAACTGTTCAGAACCGACCTCCTAATGGCAATTCCCGAACACGAGTCGGAACACGGTGAAAACCATATGGCGACTCGACTGTGTCGGGAGGGTGGTGACTAGCCACGGCCGAAGCCTACCACCATTAGTTGTTGCTCTTTAGCACCACTCACGGGTCACTTGTAGGGTCTCGAGGGTAAACCTACGGAAGCGATCAACATCGAACCCCAAAATGTATGTACGTATTGCTTTAAGTTTTGGTAAATATAGTCTGCGTTTTCCGATCTCAAGTAATAAAAATTGTAAGCTAAGTGTTACAAGACGATACGACCGCATATTCTTTTTGTGTACCATGTATTCTGCCAACGTATTTTATAACATTTTATTACTTGATGGTTTTATTTATTATAGCACACATGGTGTACAAGTAATTCGCAGAAATCGACCTATATAGATGTCTTTCACGCAACGCCTACAGCTCTAAATTGTAAATTATTCAAAAATACGTCTTATCACTACAATTTTAAAGTGTATATTAGCGAAACGGTAATTTATGATTGGTAGACCCACGCTACCATTACCACGTTGGTAACGCACGCGAGACGAACTTTCGTTCTTTGGTCCTAAATAAGACATCAATTGTGAAAACACACGATGGATGGCGTTTAACGTTCGGTTTATGATAACTGCAATAAATTAGAACGTTAATGCAACCTACGTAACACTATCGTCGATTTCACAAAATTGTATTACGTCCACAGAAATGTAAATAAATATTTTTATATACATTTCTGTGATTGTTTCCCATAGATTTAATTAGCTCTTAAGGTGCTGTTTTGAGTGAAAAAAATAATAGAAATAAAAACAACTATGTATAATCGTATTATTAGTGTCATCAAATCACATGTGGTGTTTGATATGTTCTAGTGGCTAAAGTGGTGGCTGGTCGTGTCTATTTCCTGTATACTGTGATACGTTCATAACACGTTCATGGTCCGGGATAGTGGTCAAAGACTTTTAACGCGTGTTATCCCATCGCAAGTCTACTTTTAGGAGGTGACATGTGAGGGACCGCCGCTCGAGTACCGAAAAGACTATTTGACACAGATCCGACATCGACAAGCGCCCGATGGCGACTAACGGGGCAGCGGGCGACACGGTGCATCGTAAAACCACTTTTCTTGGGAATTATCGAATTTTAGGATAAATGTGATTTTAATAATTACAGAGTTTCATTATTTGATTTTTAATTCGGGTCTTAATCACGTATAAAACATATTTCAATTACCTCGACGTTTCGAACGTATTGCAACGTCCATGGTCTCGAAAGGACTGAAGAGGCGAATGTCAGCATCTTCTAGCCGTGCGAGATTTTCTAACCACCCGTACTTGATCTTCATTATTTATTTGTGCACTATGGCTATATGGCTTCAGTTGAAAACCAAAATTTACCACGATTTCTGAAGAGCTTAAAGAGAAATATCTCCATATATAAAATTATGTGCAAAGTTTGATATTTTATTCTCAAATAACTTGTTTTAAACTTCTATTTTAGACAGATTTCAGAATTTTATATGATCGACTTATGTAACACAATAGAACATTTTTAGCCAATATCCTTAGGTGTATCGTATAATTTTTGAAAGACCATTAATTAATAGTGAATACCTAAACCATTTGCCAATGCAAAACAGTTTTTCCCGCTTCTCACTCGGTGAAACGCCTTAATAACTTTCGTATCTATGGTGAAAAATAGGGTGGTTTGCATTAATAATAGACATAAGTGATTGATGACTTTACAATCTCAGTCAACCATGATCATGGGACCTGTAAAGGGCCCGAAACGTTGGTTTATTTGAAAAAAATATATATGCGACTTAGATCCGAAAAAAATGGTTTAATTTTCTATGAACGTAAATAATTAATTGGACGTAGTTAAACAAAAAGGATCCAATCCACGTCCACTCAATTTTGAGATATGACAGTTTGAAGTTTAAAAAAGTCTTGTTTTATTTTCAAAACGTATAATGTCATGTAACTCCAAAGATATTTATTTATGTTTTAATGTTGGATTTTTTTACTGATCTAAGAGGTTAGACTTTAGGAACCGTTTGGTACCCACAACTCATTTTTTGATAATTTTGTGGATTGGATCCCTTTAGCTTAACTACGTCCAATTGTATTGAAAGCATTGAACCGGGTCTGGCGAGGTGCAACCTTTGGCGCGAATGCCATGACCGATCTCGATGTCTTTGAATAGGTTTCGAAATCTGGTTGGTCGGAGCAAGGAGAACTTGTTCAGGGGGGGATTTTCGGATGGTTCTAACCTAGACTGCTTGTGCGGTGCGACTCAAACGATGGCCCACTTTATATCGTGTCCTGCGTGTCCTAACACCTGCTCGCTTGAAGATTTAATGGTAAACGCTGGTGACGCGGTCGGCGTGGTTGAATTCTGGGCCACTATAGTATAATGTATATCATCGATACGATAAGTAGAAGAATTAATTGTATTAAAATAAGTCTCAAAAGCGGTCCGTAACACTATCCCGTATATTTTCAAAAGCCTCAAAGCAGAGCTGACGCACAGGTTGTCTTTAGTGATTTGTTCCGAGCTCAGGTAACTCGCGGCTACTAAACTATAAAACGCCTCGTAAACGATCAAATAATTTGTCAAATTCATCCTTCAAACTTCACGTTTTCTTCAAACCATATGCAAACGATCAAATAAACTATCAAACATGTTTGACACAGTTGCCTGTATTTCACATTCGGTCATCTCTCTGCAGTCGTACGTACCTTACTATAGTTAATATAATGAGATATATCTCTTTGGAATTTGTGCAATGGGTAAGAATAATAGATAAAGCGTTTCTGGCATTAACTTCAGCACTAAGTATTAACAAAAAAATGAAATATACGTTGGAATAGAGTATAGTTGAAATTAAGAGAAAAAGATGTCAACGAAAATTTGTTAAAAGAAATATTGCGCACAGAACAGACACCTATAATATAATTTAGCAAGGTGAACGTATACGTGACAACTGAAGTTTGATTTGACAAACATGTATGTCAAACACGACGTCTATTTAAGAATATTTAAACATACTTAATTTAAACTTTAAAATTGAGTACAATTTGTAAGTTAATGGCAATGTTCTACATAGGGCGCACTAAAAGTTTCCGGACCTGGCCACTTACATAGACAATATTTAAAAAGTAATTACAACATTTGAAAATGAAACTATTTGGCTGTAGAATACAGTTGATTTCATCTGACTGTCACTTAAACAAGTGTAAAAACTTACATTCTGTGGCGCCATATGATCAAAACAGGCAGGCATGTGACATATGTATCATGAGGCATCTTTAGGCATAGACATGAGTCAAATACAATCAAATACAATTAACGCTAACGGAGAATATTTTGATAAACAATAAATTCATTTCTATTGACCATTTATAGTATTTTTTTCTTATTCATCCCGGAAACTTATAGTGCGCGCCACGTATTTTTACTTTGGGCAGGCAACATTGTTTTTTCTTTTCTCGCAAAAACCCTTATAAGGGCAGATCTAACTTTAAGTTATTTTTGGAAATACAGTTTACATTAGTAAATTCAACTTGCATTTCATTTATACACCGTCAATCGAGATTTCTATCAAACATATCATTTTTCATCATTGCTGCGTTCCGGTTTTGAAGGGTAAGGGTGCTGGTGAAATTACTGGCACATGGAACTTATTAATTTAAGTCTCAGAGTGACGGGCGCACTGGATGTTGTAAAAAATAATAAAAATAACAGTGGCAGTACTTCCCTGAACGAATTCTTTCACCAAGATCTTGAGAGAAGACTACTAAATAGTAAATTGATAACTATAGTAAATAAGAGGTACGAGTATTCAAGGTTACAGAGAATACATTATAATATATATACATTATATATCGAGTTCTTAGGTTTTGGCGATAGTTACACATAGGAAATGAAACAATTTTTCCGGATTTAAATCGCGTGTATTTGTTATTTCAAACAAACCAACGGTTCAGGCCCTTTACAGGTCCCATAGTCACGGTTGACATTTATAGCCAAGAATGTGTTCATTTTTAATCAAAAAAGAAATATTAAACATATTTAGTATACTATTTCCTCTATTTCATGGCATGTAAATATATTAATAAAATTTTATATAATTACTATGTTTTATCTTGATATCTACGCTATAAAACCGATAGTGGTTTGTAAATATAACATAAAATATAAACTAGTACACTTTAAACTATAAACAGAGTTGTAGAGCAAACTGTTATGTATATCTTTTATTGCGCAACTGATAGTGTTCTTGGGCTATGGTATGATAGAACAAGATTCCAGATAATTTAATTCGTTATAATATCTGGTGTATAGCTAGTATTTATTTATATTCAGTACGTTGCTTGTCGGAACATAAAATCCGTATTCTAGGTGTATTTCCAGACTTTAGTATAAGAACAGTTAAATAACTTAATAGAGTTTGAATTTATTATTTTGAATGCCATTGGTTGGAGAGAGTTGGTTGATTAGTATGTGTTTAGTATTTTTCAAATTTTAAAATAACCATTAACCACGATATTTTCTAGTTGTAGAATTAGTAAAGGTTGTGACAATGAATCATAGTCATCCCACTTTTTAATCACTCTTTTCTCTGGTTCCTGGCTACTTACTTTCGAAATTTTGAATAGTTGTTCTAATTTTTTTCTTCGCCATTTTTATTTGCTTCGTTCCTTCGTCACTCCCATCAAAATTCTCGAAAAGCGGGTCCTTCAGTCATGTGACCCTGAAAGGTGTGTCAAGCGCTGGTGGCACTGCTTAAGCATATCCTGTTAATTGTAATGTAACCTGGAGAGTGTAGTAGCCTCCGCCGCCTGCGCAGCCTCCACACATCTTGCTTAGCGAGTTAAAATTCAAAATTCAAAACAAATAGTGGACATAAATATTACGGCTTTATAAAAAATGTATATTTTAAAGTTGTTTTGTGATCTTTGAAATGTTTATCGCACAATAGATTTTTGGTAACTGATAAAAGGATAAAAAATTCGAAATTTGAAGACGTGTTCGCTTCGGCAATGGAACAAAAGAAAATCAGAATGGCGAGGCAAAGAAATTAAAGAACGATTCAAAATTTTAAAACAAGTGGCCAGGAACCGGAGAAACGACGATAAAAAGGTGGGATGACGATGTAAGGAGGTCACATCGTCACAAGCCTAACTGCTTATAAAGCAACAATATTATTTACGAATACAGACCTTTTCGGGAAATAATCCATAAGCATACTTGTATGTAATTTAAGTTAGGGACTGTTTTATAGAATTGTACCTGTGTTTCTATACCATTTTTTTTTGTTACAGTCTTTCCTTTCCTTACCTTTTCTTCGTTTCTACCTCTATAGATAAATATCTTGCAATAAAAATTATATGGACCGAACGAGCGTTACACTCATTATTACACAAGACCCTCGTGACAAGGTGAACCCGCAGAACCGCCTCTAAATTGCCTGCTTATCGATATTGTACAGGATATATCACGGAGAGTGTGCGAAGGAATTGCACGATTTAATTCCGCCTTCCCCTTTCCATCATGTTTCCTGAACGGTAAAACTTGGGCCTTTTCAAGGCGAGAGTGAACAGGCATTATTTAGGTGCACATGCTCCATCGTCGACCTCGTCGTCTCTTTCAGGTGAGATGGAGATTTTTTAATGAAAAATTAAGCTACTTTAATCTTAGTACATATCTACATAGTTAACTCAGTTTCTAAAACATAAAGAGCCACAATTTACAAAATGCATTTATGAACAATAATAAAATGTATAACCTAAAGATCAGCACAAGGCTTCGTCAATAGGTAATCTAATACAAAAAAAGTGAGATTCACGTGAAATATACTTAATTTAAAAAGAAATCCCGCCCTGTATCGTGCCCGGGGCAAAAGTTCCCATTATACTGGCAGCATTGCCTCGCTGGACAGCAATGGACACCTGCTGAACCAACCACGACCCAGAGCGGTGATCGCAGCCCCTGTCTCTGAGTCGGCGACCCAACTCTTTAAATAGGTCCCGAGCTTCCGAACCCCAAGGCCCCGCCGTCTCGACCGCGACCGGTACAAAGTCGTACACAGGCTCCAAGGCAGAATATTTCGCGTGTTTTAGTTTCGCGGCACTTTCCGCCGCGGAACCCGCCATCTGCGAAGTTTGTCTTATGTGGGACGCAGCAAAAGTACTTACGCATGTTGCGTCCCACAGAAGACAACGACCTTTCCGCCAAGAAACCAATGTCAAACCGTCCGGCCTTTTACCGTCTATTCGACTCAGGCCCGGGGGCTCGAGCACGCAAGGGACATTAGCCGACACCATCGCCCGTCGCACAATGTCATTAATGGCATGGTGTCTGGGAAAACGACCCGCACACCTTTGGCAGCTCAAACCGTGGTGTCCGTCCTCCCTCACCATAGCCCCACACACACAGCGGTGTGGTTCACAAACCTTGCTTCCCAATCTCAGTGCTACTGCTATCCTTAAAGATGTGTTGTCGAGCAAAGTACCCAACTGGGGAGATGGCAAAGCATGTAACCACGCTCCCGATTCTGATTTAGCGACCGCTCTCAGACGGGCCACATCGGCACCCGAAGCACCCTCCAACAAGGAACTATACCTTCGTTTGCATAGAACGTCGTCCCAATTTCTCTGCAAACTAGGATTATCCGGGTGCTCGTCGCTTGGGCAAAGACTTGACCACCAGGTAAGAGCTTCTGTTTGGAATGGTATGCGAATACCGCTGCCATTTTGAGCTAAAATGCGAGAAACGAGATCCGCAGAGCCATAAGACGAAGCCAGAAACGCCACAAAGCCCATATCTTGCACTCGACGCACTCCAAGTCCACCATGCCTAATGGGAAGTGCAGCTTGACAAGATAATGAAAGTTGCAAAGGAACGTATAGATAAGAGACCTCTTGCCAATGTCAATGTCACATTGATATTGAGAACGGTGTGACCATTTGTGGCAGATTTCTGTCATTTGGGCAGATTTAATTTTTATTCATTTTCGTTGCTGCAGAATATGATAAGTTATATTAAATGTGGCAGAGTTTGGCAGATTTGGGAATATTCGGGAAGTTCTTTATTATTTTTGGGAACAAACTAAAAACTTGTTGTAACCTAAGAACTCGATAAAAACTTGTTGTTTTCTGCTAATACGAACATACATCTGAAGCGAAATACAGGACTACTCTGCTTCTACACCGTGCTCTATTACCTTTTTTGATGCTTTGAGAATGAATCACAAGTATTGATAGGTTTCCACGTCACGTGCACGTCGTCAAAAACAGTGGGTCACAAAATACACAGGATGTCGCCATCCTTCTTTTGCCAAAAATATCTGAATTGTGAATGTTGCCACCTTCTAATGATTACTCATTGCGTTATTGTCTTCTTATTCTTATTTCGACAGTCAAATACAAATAAATAAAATAACCACACACTCATGGCCCCGCACTACGTAAACCCTGTGTCGCGAGTACCATGGACATACAAACAACCACAAATTACACCCAAACTCATGAGAGAAGTAAATGTAGAACACCAGGATGGTAGCCATTCCACACAACCGGTAGAATATGGATCTAAAAAGTGTCAGACTGTACAACAAAAACTTAAAAGTTTATTTGTGGCAAATTTATTATGTTTTTAAAAGTCATGGTACAAAAGTGGTTTATGATTTTAGTAATATAGTCCTGGGAGGTTGTCAGTATTTTAAAAATAACCTTATATATGTATATGAATGCATGTGACTGTACCAACCCTACTCAAAATTAATAATAACACTTTACTTTATAGGTGCAATCATCATACGCAGCAGGCACGTTCCGCTCGGGCCCTCTTCACCAGATTTCGCTGGTCGGCACGGTTCATGAGGAAGTAGGGGGCTACTTCCCGGATATGCTAAACATGCTTTCTGAGTGCCCCTTTCTGAACGTGGTATGTATAACTACAGATGGAAGGCTATAATCAATGTTCATCGTGAAAATTGAATTGTGTGTAGAATAATTTTAACTTGTCTTTAAAAAAAACACCCTTAGAGGTGGAATATTTTCTTCTTTCTAATGAGACCAATACTGCGGTACTGTATTGGTCGGGCTCGCGTAACACTCACAATGCAGTTGGATTGAGAACCTCCTCCTTTTTTTGAAGCCTGTTAAAAAGAAATGAGTCGACAAAGCCAGGCCGAAAATCAGTAACGCGTGGTACACAGCCACGAGGCAGTTAAAATTGCAGTGACCACACAGAACAGTATAATAATAATAACGCACACACTCAACATAGCCCCGCACTAGGGAAACCCTGTGTCGCGGGTGCCATGGACACACACCACAACCTTAAATTACACCCAAACTCACGAGAGAAATAATGTAGGCCATACAAATATTTCTCCCGGCCCGGGAATC
>NW_020653409.1:2605432-2759965 GCF_003589595.1 Hyposmocoma kahamanoa | reverse complement strand
ACAAATGTTGCGCACGCGCTTCTTCGCCGCACATACTTTACTATCGCATCGCGCTCGTCAGACGGGCATAAGCTTAAGTTATAAACGAACAAACGTTCATGCGAATTTACATTTGTGTTGCAAATAAGGTTCTTAGGAAATGAAACTATTTTTGACCTGTAAAGGGCCCGAAACGTTGGTTTGTTTGAAAAAACAAATATACGCGATGTAAATCCCAAAAACGGTCTCATTTCCTATGTGTTACACATAGGATCGTGAAAACCTAAGAGCTCAATGAGTATCTTGTTTAAAAAATGTACCTACGTATAAAAATTTCAAACTTAAAATTTTAGAATCCTGTCTTCATGAGCTGCGAAGTTTTGCTTTTTGACTACTGAACAATACGTACATTCAGCAAAAAAATACAGTTTCCAGCAAAGTTTTCACATATGAAGATGACAGATGAAGTGTGGTTCATCATAAACATATTGTATACTAATTATGAACTGTAGTTATTTTATTTTTATTTATTTTTTATTCGTTTATTTATAGAACGATTACTTTGCCATTATAAAGTCGACGGTTCGACTCCCTAAGGCGGTATGTACTTTAATTTCTAAGTTACACACATTATTAGTTTTTAATAAAAAACATTGTGATAACACCGTCATTTCTTAGAAAATTCACAACATTCGTTGTAAACATCTTCAAACATGCAAGTCACACCCTTGGTATAATAATAAGGTCACACATGCGAAATAATAAATTTTCAGGAGAGTGGTCTAAAGATTCTACGAACGAAACCAGTGAATAACTTTTTTATGCTCAAATAGCAAAGTTATAAAATTTCACATATACGTAATATGTTTCTTGTAAAGTATGAACATCGAGTATATAACCAGAAAGTATGAATCAAAATGTAAACAAACAAATGTCATGTAAAGTCATTGTCAAAGTGTAAATGCCACCTGCATTGCTAAACCTTCTATTTTTAACGGAACTGGAAAAGGAGAAGTTTCTTATTTTTTACAATTTCAAATTAACTATTACAAAATATGAACACTAAACAAATACTTTAACAGCAACACAATAATTGAATAAAATAGTGCGTGCGTTTTTCGGAGACAAGAAAACAATCGAATACAAGAAACGAAGCAAGAATGACATCTATGACACCACAAAATGGCGGACCAGGAAATTTTTTTTTATTAATTTATTTCTGGCCATGGAAACAAAGTCCTTCAGCCGAAAACATAAAAATAAGTTTTTCTGTAAATATGGCCGCCACAAAGACGATAGGCAAAAAATTGAGGCGGCGTGCTTGGAATTGACTCGGGATTAGAACGGGCCGATACGGGTATTTTAGTTCGAGATTCGTATAATTTCGCGTTTTAATCTTCGATTAAGACACAATAGCACTATCCTATTCCACTTTAAACTAGATTTCACAAAATAATTGAAAGTCAAAATAAAAACGACACTTTTCCCTCCAAAAGGTCCAGAGCGAATCCGAAATGTTTTTGATCCCGAATGTGTTACCAGGTTCACAAAATTATTTACGATCTTACGAATATAGTATTTTATTGTAGTGAACAAAATTAAGTAAAAATGTATATTGCAAAATTTGATTGTTCTAAGTTTTATTAAATTACAGCTTAAGGCTCAATTTACATTGTGACCGAACGGAATCGGCAATTTCGCCTCAATGCGCGAGAAGACGCGCGCGGTCGCTAGAATGCTCGAGAATTCCCGCGACTGCGCCTGGAGGCTATAGTATTTCATCGACGTTTGACGTCACACTGCGCCTGCCTTCAAACCACTTCCTTTGTGTATCTAGTTTGTACGTTACATTACTAACCATAAAGTTCATAATGCTATGTACAACACCGTTACATAAATTCGCTTCTATTCCGTTCCACCGAAATATAAATTAAATATAAAGAGTTTCTAAACATTTATTATCGTCCAAAATAGAAGAATACCATTTAAAATATATTTTTTGTTCGGTTATCCCCATTGTTTAATTTAGGACACCTAATTATGATTCATACTATACTTTGCATCATTTGTATGACTTTCATGTGATTAAGCACTTTTGGCGTATAGATCGATCACATGTAATTTTAATCAAAGATATATTACCTAAATTCAAAAATTTAAAATGTTTCTTTCTATTTAGACCATACACAAAATCATTGAAGACGTAACATAAATCGCGTGTCTGGGTGTTCCAGAGCAACCAAGTCGCCTAACGACTTTTTAGTCGCTCAGCCGTAGCTATGCGCTCATTTGGTAGAGCTGGTATTAAGGCGCCATTACTGACGTTACTACTTTGTATCAACTGTTACACAGGGTGATGATAAAATTAAAATCCACATTATAAAATGGCCGAGGTCTTAGGTTTTTGACATTTCCAAACATTGGAAATTAAACTGTTTTTTGCGGCTCTAAAATCGCGTATATTTTTCAAACAACACAACTTTTCACATGCTTTATAAAGCATATATGTTTTATTACTATTACAATCATTGACTTACAAATAAATGGACGACGGGTCTAATACAAAAACCACGAAAAAAATGTCCCAAGTCAACCTATTCGAAATTTAAATTGTAATGTCATCGCAGTATCGCGCTGTCAGTAGAACAAATAAAGACTAAAGCGGAGTTTGGCGCTCTGTATACTGTATTTTTAGCGCGGACCCGACGTCCATATAATTGTAAGTCAATGATTACAATTACTCTCTTTTGACATTCGCTCAAATTACACAATCTATGAATGAAATTACTCAGCCATTCGCTAACTGATGTTTTTTTTTAGTTATTTATAACTAGCATAGAAATACAATTTGTACAGTTCGTAATTAAGCTCAAAACTTTAAAAAAAACTGTTTTCAAATTTATGCGTGAAACGTGCTTAAGAGCTCTCATGCCAAAAAAGTTTTGACGTTGGCTCCGCCCAAATTTGTGAAACAAATATATGCCTAAAGTTCGCGTGACATGCTACAGGAGATGTTGAATTTTGCGCATTAAAAGTACCAAATTCGTTTTAGCGGAATAACTCTAAACCTAAAGGGATTAAAAAAAATCCGTAGTGACAGTTGTCGATCATGCATAAATATAATTAATTATCTAATTTTTCTAATAACCTGTAGCATTTCAAGGATAAATCGAAAAAATTTGAAAATTAGAGGTAATGTCGTGATTTTTATCTATCGAGGAAACTTTATTGTTTTATGTTTCTGATTAATGTCTATGCTTGAATATATCGTGTAGTTACTCATACAATATTTTATTTTTAATTTTAAAGTGAATATACCCCTCTAAAACCAAATCGAAGATTAGAAATTTTTCCTCTGCTCCCTCTTTTGAAACTTTGAAAAGAGAATTATAACAATAAAATAAAACTTGCCTTCGGTAAAGCATCGGCATTCTGCCTAATGGCTTCGTCTTAAAGCCAATTTTATTTAAGTATACAGCTAAGATCAAAGAAAGCAACGAGATATTAAAAGAAAAACACCCGAACTTTCCAGTATTCTTCTTTGTGGCTTGGAAAAAAAATGCATTTCATATTAATAATATAAATCGAAGGAAGATTTTTTTTTAACAACCTATAGGTAGTACTAATATACCGTATCCCACTAAATATCGCAATCTGAGTGTAATGCTTCGCGTAATATTTTGAATGAGTGCTCGTGTTGTGATTACGTGATTTGTATAAATCATCAAGTATATAACCAGAAATAGAGACGAAATAAGGGCCATCCATCCCTGGCAACTCATCAGGCATGTGGGCCTTATATCACACTTTTAAATATCAACTCTCGTTTGCCCTGAAATCACAAATTAGAAAGCTGAAATTTGACAGTGCCAACAACTTACCTGTATTCTGTATTTATTGTAATAAAGATAGTATCTCTAACAATGGGGACTATTGTGAAAAACAGCAGATCACCTAATTACAAAACAAATAGAATCGCATTTCATCGGTAATTAAATATTAGATTATGTAATTTTTCAGTATTCGTCTATTATAACAAAGCTCAAGTTAAACTGATCGATTTGAAAGTAAACAATTGACGACACCCGTCATTCGTTTCGAATTTCGAAATAGTTTTCAAACAAATTAAATGACATTTCGTCTCTATTTCTGGTTATATACACAATGGTTTAAATAAACACTCAAATACGCAATACTCATAGTTGGCATAGTGGTAGGAAATTTGAAATGAAAAACAATAACACACTTTATTGAACAAAAAACCAAATACAAAAATATGTAGCGCTTAAATTAAAATTAAAATCTCCAGAACCTGATGATGGGGGTGATAGTATGATAGGTCTACTGTAAGTACTTGAAGAGTAGGATAGTAGAGTAGCAGTAGAACTCCTTGTGAAAGAGTTCGTCTAATAGCGAATAATTTCGGTATTCGACTCATTAGTAATTACTAATTGTGTCATTCAAATGACAAATTAGTAACCTACAAATTTTCGCATACGAATGATCAAAATGATCATTAATTACAACTTAGTAGCAATAGAGCTCTTTGTGAAAGAGTTCGTCCAGAGAAGTACTACCACCTTATCTATTTCTGCCGCCAAGCAGTAATACCAGCATTACTGTTTTTCGGTTTTAAGGGTGCTGGTGAAATTACAGGCACATGGGACTTGTCAACATATGTCTCTGGGTGACGTACGCTGTGGCAGTGGCCATAAGATTTTTGCGATTTATAGAGCTTAATGGCACTGCAACTGTTATGGACAGGCGTGTAGCTTACCATCAGGCACACGACTTGTTCATCCCGTCCCTTGATATAATAAAAAAAATAGTATTACTAATCCATAGATTCTATAAAGCATTTCTGCTTAGCCCTCTCTGACATATAGTAAATACCGTAAATGTGACGGGGATGGGAATATTTTGATATGGACATGATGAATGATCTGGTGGAGTTTCAAGTAGTTTCAACATAATAATAATTCCAATCGTGCACCCGACTTGAGGCGAATGATTATGCTTGGATTCAGTTTAGGCGAACGATTTGCTCATTCGAACGATTAGTATTAGTAACATTCAAAGTGGCACATCGCTATTATGGACAGGTGTGTCTCTTGCAACCAGGCGCACAAATTGTTCATCCCATCACTAGGTATCTTGAAAAAATAATCTGCAAGCTGTCCTGGTTACAGGATCAGATCAAGGTAACCTATTGTAATGTCGTAGGGTTTCCACAGGATAACAAACTTCAAGTCGATCGTCCGATCGAACTGAATGTAAAGTTAATAATTCAACAGTGGAAATTTGAAATTTCGCAAGGGACATTTTGTCGTAAGGGAAAATGACCTTACGACAAAATGTCTCTTAGGACATTTCAAATTTCTACCGTCTACATAAGAGTAATAATTTTGTCAATGTATTGAATTTTGAAAGAATTTTTTAAGGGACATTTTCCATTACGACAAAATGTTCCTTACGACATTTTAAATTTCCACTGTCGGTATTCATTTTATTACTAAAATCTAGAAATTGTGATTTGGCCGGATACCGGATACCTTACCCTTGCCGCCGGATATTTGATCTACTGCCGTAAACATGTAGCGACCGATCTACGGCGCGCATCGCCGTGATCGATTGAATAGTGAATGATTGCTCTTTCACATTGACGATTTGATTTGTTGTGATCGCTTGGCTTTTGTAAAAACAATTAATTTATTCGATAATACTAACAAATACATAACAGAAAAATATTAACAGTGAAAATAATCGCAAATTTGGCACATACACATTTCGCGCGGTGGAGACGGAAAAGAGCAATTACGTCATCCTTTAGCTATATTAAAATGTTTAGTTTTTATAAGTGTAAGCCAAGCACAAAGGTTTCCAAACTTTTTGGCACACTGCCGACTTAGGAAAAAATAAAATTTCAGCGCTCACCGCCACAAAAAATTATTGAAAACTCGTATTTTTTATGTTAACATAATACGAAAAATCAGAAGGGAAAAAAAGTAATGAAGTTTATATAAGAAATTCATTTTTTTTTCCAATGTGGTGTGTGGGTGTGGTGTTTTTCCCTCTGGACAGCATGAACGCCAATTGCTTCCGAGGCCCCTACCGCCCTAGAACTCTTCAGCGCCCACTGGCAGGGACCACTTTGGGAAACTATAGCCCAGCATTTGATATACCTTTAATTATTTCGTTTCAATTTGATTTCATTAATTTGCTTGTGACCTAGCTAATTCTGAGCCCTGATACCAAATTGGCCAAAAACAAATATTTTAATCTACTTACACGTTACATTATTATAGGTACACATTGTATTTGAAGATAGATCAAATAGATCGTGTTCACTATCCTTTTATTTGATCGTCTGGCAATGACAAGTACTTAGTACTTAAAATTTAACTAGTCCTTTCAAGCTGGCCTCGTTTATGAAAATAAATAAAACCAATTTTTACCACTTAATGCAGAAAAACTGAAACTGGTCTTCATCCACCATAATTTGCCTTTATTGGAATTTGAGTACTAAATTTACAGATAATGTTACTTATCTGCACAGTTCTTTCAGTTACAAGTAATAAACAGATTGTCAACGATCCTGTAGTTGCTGTTTATCTAATTACTATCAATTTTTTATCGTTACTCGATAATGATTTTTCTCAGTTTTAAATATCATAGTAGAGATGAAACGGATATCCGGTAACTATCCGGTATCCGGCCGGATAGTAGAAATTTGCGAATAAGCCGGATACCGGATAGTTACCGGATATCCGTTTCATCTCTACTGTAACTGGGACAAAAACTGGTGATCTTTAAACAGCTTAACGGATGTTCATCAAACAGGGCTAACGTCGGGGGTTAAAAAGACAACGCAACAACTTGAAAAATTGCTCATTTTCAAAAACTACACTTAAGAATCGATACAATTTCAAAAAAGTTTGGATGGCTGCGCATAGCAGCGAGTGTTGAATAAATCACTTTGGAATAAATATATAGTAAAATTAAGGATATGCACTGAATACTATTTGGTGTGAAAACACGATTCTTAAACATTTTCACGATAGAAAGTAAACACAAACTTACCTCGGAATTTTACAAGGAAACCGCTGTATTCAATAGGTGCGTTACATTATATCAATGATTTTACATATATATACATTTTTCAAATATCTTTAATTTCGTTTGTAAAAAAAAACACATTCTAAAATAAAACCGCTCGACCCGCGCAATAGAACCGATTCAGTATGGGAAAAAATTTCATTCGTGGTAGCATCGGCTCTTAAAAGAAAAACTATAAAACAAATGATTGTATGGCAACAATGTAACATCCATTAACGCGCACATCCATACATAGCTATAAGTTAAATCACATAATGTGAAACTTCACAAACAAACCATTGCAGTAAATTAATCTACTTAATAGCGGGAATTTAAATAAATGCAACCCTATTGCGCACAATCCGCCTAGTGCTGCGAAATTTTAATGCATAACTCTCGTTACTAGAGATAATTACGGTAAAAAATAAAACCAATGTTTGCATTACCTACCTTCACCTACAAACATATAAGTATACCAGAAACTGATGGCACCTGAGTACCATACATTTATCTGAACGAATTTAAAGAAGGGTCACAGCCCTTACAAAATTAACTCAATCTCGGCGTAAAAGAAATGTTACAATTTTGCTTAGGTAAGTAACTCTGCCTAGTTTTTATTTTGAACCGACTTCAATAAAATAGGAGGCTCTCAATTCGACAGTATGTTTTTTTGTATGTATGTTACGCGATAACTCCGGCTGATAATTTCTGAACCGATTTTGATGATTCTGTTGTTGTTGGAAAGAAGGTGCGTCAGAAGTGGTCCCATTTAAAGTTGAAGAAAATATTCCACCTCTAATGCTCGTATTCCAGAACTCTACTCAATGCTCAAGTCAGGATTTGAGCAGACTTGAGTATGATTTCAAGCACTGGAAATACGACCCTAATGGCAAGGCCTTGAGTATGATTTTCAGTGCTCACTGCAATACTCAAGTCCTGACTTGAGTATTGCGTAGAGTTCTGGAATACGACACTAAGAGTGGCAAACTCGGGGAAGAGTGACTCTTAAGGTCGGTTTTTTTTATTACTCAGTGACTAACATGTCAAAATTGTCTTTTGTTTTTGTTCAGACGCAAAGAGTTAGGTAATGTATGTTCACGTCTAAGCAAAGCCTACCACAGTCTCTGTTCTCTATTCTTCAAAAACCAATATTTAAGGAAGTATAAAACGACAAATCATGGTAGGAATAATATAATAAAATGAAGAAAATACAAAAAAAAACAGTAGTAAGAAATTAAGTTTTTATTGAATGACAGAATGTTTCACGACCGTGATATTGAATTATTTTTTGTGAAATTACTACACTAATTTGTTGTAATTATTAAACAAAGATCGGGCACTTAGAAAAAAATCACTTCCATCCGGTTGGACTTAAAAAAAAGTTTTGTTTTGTGGAAGAATTCGTCCAGGGAAGGACTGCCACCTTACCTATTTCTGCCGCCAAGTAATATAATATCAGCGAAAGTGAAAATACAGACACATCGGACTTGTCTACTTATGCCTCAGAGCAACGGGTGCAGTGACAGTGCCCCTCAGACCTTTACGATATAAAGCTCCCGAGTGGCACTGCAACTGTTGTAGACAGGCGTGTAGCTTACCATCAGGCGCGCGACTTGATCATCCTGTCACTTGATATTATAAAAAAAGTCTGTGAAGCTGTTTATGGCAGTTAGTCAAAAGACAAAAAGTATGAAGGCAAGTTTAAACATTAAACGTTAAGCTGATTCTAAAATATTACGAAGTCTCACTCCGCTGGTAGAACAAAACAATTAATAAGAGGTTTCTCCGTAGTAAACAGTATATTTATTGGCAATAAAGGCAGCTCGTACACTAACTGATGTAGTTGGAACAATGCTTCTGTCAGATTGTACAATATGGCCGCTGCTCTTTGCGCGCGCGCCGATATGTTGTTAAATTTTATGCTAGTCGTGCTTTTGTTAAGATGAGTGTTTCAACAAGATTTCTGAAATCATAAAAATGCGATCTGATGATCAAATGCCAAGAGGAATTATAGGCTGCTACTTCCTGGAATCAAATTTGCAAGAAATGTTAATAAAGATAAATTTACGTCATTGTGCTTTATCTAAACACAACTAAAACAAAGGTTTATCGAACATACAAATAAATAATCTTAGAAGTCTAATGGTGTAGTTACGTGGATTAAACTAGAACAGAATATGGTTAATTGCAATCATGGTATAAATACAGTTGTTATAAATAAATAATAGTATTTGATGAACCCTGGCAGGGTATAGCAAATTATAGGTACTTAAAGATAGTTTGTGTTATAATTAGTGATGCACCAGAACTCTGCTTCTGCTGCCGCAACTGCGGAAGTTCCGCATGCTTTTTCACATCTGTTTCCGTTTCTGCTTCCGCAACATTTATAATGAAACTTTAATCGGAAGTTTATAACGTTTGCGTATTGGTGCGGATTAATAAGTTTTTTAATAGTTTTGTGTTATGTAATAATCTTAAACCATGAAACCAACACTTCCGCATTCGCTTCCGTTTCCATTTCCGCTAAGATTTACTTTTGACATCTGTTTCCGTTTCTGTTTTCGTTATGACAATTCTGACACTTGTAATAACTTGTAATATTAATTTCCTCCATTCCAATGTATGTTTGAATTAGGTAAATACTAAATATAAATAATCTCAGTACAGAATACTAAAAAAACCGACCTCAAAAGTACGTAAAATTACGTCTATTTGCCAAGTTTTTTTGAAATCGGTTACCGAAAAGTGCGCAAACTCGGATTCATCCCCTAGTTCGCCACTATACGGAACTTGACACAGGAGATAATAAAAATCGGTTCTTACCACTCAAAGTATATTGAGAGAGAAAAACGCCTTGAATTAGAGAATAGCAAAATCAACCATTAAAATAATTGCTCATTATAATAAAATTTAGGCGCTATTTATAAAAATGAATCTTCATGCGTCAACAGTCACTCTTACAGGTGGGTGATTCTCTTCAAAATTAATTGGGACCACTATGGAGGTACCCTCTTTTCAACAAAAAAGAATCATGAAAATCGGTGCACAAATACCGAAGTTATCACGTAACATACATACAAAAAAAAACATACAGTTGAATTAAGAACCTCCTCCTTTTTTCAAGTCGGTTAATAATGGTTAAACATCGTGATCATTTTGTTAGAGTTCACTATCCTGTCTAAATTTTGCGAGAATAATATGCGTTTTTTACAAGAAATGACTTTAATAGTGAATGTTGTTTTATCTGGAATGAATCACAGACGTAGTTGTCTTACTAGAATTACGTTAACTGCAGTTATTTAATGCTCCAGTGTTAAATCAAATAGATAACCTGTACATAAATATCACTAGTTTTTTACCACGATGTTACCTCTTTTCTTATCAACCTGTGATTATAGAGCATGTCACAAGCATGTTCCGAAATATCGGAAAAATAAAAAAATTAACTCAAAAGTTTGTGGAACTACATCTATTTGCCATAGAGTTAAAAGGAGAATACGTGGAAATAAACCATATTAAAAAACACAAGTTTTTTTTCTTCTCAAAGTCATGAACTTATCAAACCGTATAGTCGGATTGAACACCTCCTATTTTGAAGTCGGTTAAAAATGAGATACTATTAAAAATATGCTAAGTAGTTTCCAAAGTGGTCCCTGCCGCCCAGTGGGCGCTGAAGATTCTTAAGGTAGGGGTCTCGGAAGCAATTGAGGGGCGTTGATGATGTTCAGGAGGTGTTACCGCAATTGAAAAAAACCTCAATTATCTATATAAACTACACTATTGTATAGTATATATCTATATACACTATTGTGTTAAGTTAATAGTAGTTAGTTAAGTTAATAATAGAGTCGAATCCGGCCGGATCGAAGGAATTTTTTCTGAGTGTTCGATCTTTGTATTAATAATTATAACAAAGTAGTAGAGATCTTTATGAAAGAGCTCCTCCAGGGAATTAACTGCCACCTTACAATTTCTGCCAGCAAGCAACAATGTAATGTAAGCATTACGGTGTTCCAGTTTACAAGGGTAAGGGTGCTGGTGAAATTACAGGCACATGGGGCTTGTCAACTTATGTCTCAGGGTGTCGGGCGCTGTGACAGTGCCCTTCAGTTGTCATTTAAAGCTCTAAAAAAAGTTTGGGAACCTATGGGCTAGATGAAATAGAAAATTGAATAGAGTGTCCAAAACACTGATATTCTATAAATAGTTACAGCAAGTATCTACTTAAGATTACTACTCCATTTACCGAAAGTTAGTACACAAGACCACGGCATTAATTACACGAAAGACAGACGGAAGATAATCAATGAGAGCAATTAATTTACTGACAATGGGCAACGGTCAGTTCGTGAGTCACCGGCTAGCCGTTTGCAACACGGCTTGCATTATTCCGAACTAAAGATAGCACCGAATTATATTCAGATTTCACGCTTCCAAAGTAATCTATGGCACGCCTTTTATGGTAGACAGACTAAGCTGCTGAATAGATATTGTCGAGTTATTAGTGTCATAAATGATCTGATCAAAATGCAGAGTTGATATTGAGCAATCGTTTAAGAAATGAATCATTATAACACTTATCGGCGCCGCGTTTCTATAAACATTTATTTTTCTTTATTCATAACGGGTTAAAGTCTAATTTTTAACGTATGAAATTAGAGTAGATTAAAAAGAAGCGGAAGTTTTTTGGAATCGTTTTTTTCCTAATCTGAATAATAGCCCTATAAATAACATAGTTATGTTTAATTTTTTGTATTCTTTTCATTCTTTTTTTTTAATTTATTGATTACCTAGATGGTCAATGCCGGTGTACAGTCAAACCGAGGCTGGTTTTTGTCACACCGTTAGCAACCCAGATTAAAGTTTCTTTGTGTCTATTTCTTAATAAACAAATAACTAGCTTAGATAGGTATCTTTTTATAATATCAAGTGACGGGACGATTATGTCGTGTTCTTACACGCCTGTCCGTAACAGTTGCAATGTCACTCAGAGCTTTAAATCGCAAAGATCTGAGGGGCACTGCCACCACGCCTGGGACTCTGAGACATAAGTTGACAAGTCTCATTTGCCTGCAATTTCACCAGCACCCTTACGCTTCAAAACCGGAACGCAGTGATGTTCACGTTACTCCTTGCCGGCAGAAATAGGTAAGTTGACAGTACTTCCCTGAATTAACTCATTCATAAGGAGCTCTACTGCTATAAACATCGAACAAACAACGTTTAAACTAAACATAAAGATCTGCAACGAGCACACAGAGAAATTCGTAAGGTCTGTCGACTCGATCTGTAACTCGGTAAGAGTGGTAGCTACGGTGAGACAATATGCACTGGTTCGAGTCGGTTCGAAAGATCGAAAATATATCAATAATAATAACAAACTAATGGATTATTTTCACAAGAAACATATGAATATCGTTCCTGTGATAGTTCATAAAATGTCACAACCTTGTAACGACGTGCACTAATTTATGTATTTCATAAACTATTTTTAAAAGCTTTGCTTTGAAATAAATAGCCTTCATTTTAGTTATTACATTAAACTAAAGGAAAAATTCCACCAAATCAATGTTTATTTGTAAGAAATGAGAGGAAAACCATTTTTTTTTTTCAAGATTTCATTATCGAGTTCTTAGATTTTCGCGATTGTTACACATAGGAAATTAAACTATTTTTCCGGATTTAAATCGCGTATATTTGTTTTTTCAAACAAACCGACGTTTCGGGCCCGACCATGGGACCTGTAAAGGGCCCGAAACAAAAAACATTTGTTATGTCATTAATTCACAATTAATGACATGATAAATGTTTTTTGAAATTTACTAAAAGATCTATTGAATTCATTGAATCAGAAAAACTGAACTATAAGAGAGAACTTTTGCTTCAACTTTTGTTAACCTCAACCCTTTTCAAACGTCAAATGAAGTCTCACAGGGATCGTCCTAGTTAGCGTTTAGTATAATAATATTAATATGTATTACACATCATACCACCTCAAATGCAACATATCCACCATTTTGTTAGTACAATGCCTTAATTGTCCAGTGGAATTGCTTATCACGTCCTGATACCCAAGAGCACTATTATGGCGCCATAATTCAATTATTTCAATTAAATTCTATTCTGTTCTGTTGATCTTTTGCACTATTTATAAGAGTATTAAAAGGGTTTTGATACTTGACCAATTCCTGTCCGCCATTTTGATGTAGGTACTGTTTACACAGTATATCAAAATGGCGGACAGGAGCTTAAGTAGTTAATTGTAATCAATGTGACGATTTCAAGAGTAATTTATTTACTTAAAAATAAAGGTATATTTTAGTTTGGCATTTTGATTGTATATGTAAAATATTATATTGCATATATTGCATTATACTATACCGACCAAATGCAATTTTACATACAAAAGTAGTATACACTAATGAATATACGTACCTGTATGAGAAACGCTAAAAAATATTAATATAATTCGTTATAATTATAACGAACAAACGAAGTAATTTCTAAAAAAAAATAATTGCATAACATGGTGGTGAAACACAGCTTTTAATAAAAGTTTAATAAAAATTTTATGATAACAATGTTCATACTTCTGGCCACAGGCACCAGAAAATTTGAAAATAGAACGAATAGACTCGTTTTTTGATGTCGATTAAACGTTCTAGTATATTATGTGGTAGAATTTAACATTTTCAAGACGCGGAATGTAATTTTCGACTCATGTGAACATTATTACCATAATTCAGCCTTTTTTAGCATTCCTCTAAATATGTCCTTGAGTATCAACGATATCTATGTAGTAGAGTACTAGATGCTCCATACACAAGCGGTGTTTCAATGATGTACGGTGAAGGCGCTACACATCATTGAGTTGGTTGTCAAACACTCAAGATGGCGGA
Source organism: Hyposmocoma kahamanoa (assembly GCF_003589595.1). Lineage (NCBI taxonomy): Eukaryota > Metazoa > Arthropoda > Insecta > Lepidoptera > Cosmopterigidae > Hyposmocoma > Hyposmocoma kahamanoa. The sequence goes on along the minus strand of NW_020653409.1, from coordinate 2,745,992 downwards.
CGCAGATGCGGTCCTCTTTGATAATTAATTTATATCGGTGTGTTGCTTTTTGTCTAATAATGTGAACATAAATTTAAAGTTTTAAATTACTGACGTTGATTCGGTAAGTAATGTCGTGGTTTTTGTTCAATTTGTGTATTATAATCGCGAAATAGTATACAAAATGTCACATTATTCATTTCGTTTAGCAAGCATGTAATGACCCGTGTTAACAAGACAAAACATGAATCATAGATTAATAAGCAACAGAGTGTTCTGACTACACAGTAACAAAGTATGTAAATATCAAAAAAGACTAGGCTCAACGAAGGGAGCCTACTATGAGCTTATAAACAGCCAGCCAAGTTCCATGCAATTCACTTGACGTGGTAAAAAAACTTAATTGCTTAAATTCCTATCATAACGTACACAAAGTTGAACGGGAATGGCATGATATTATGATGAGTTGTACTTTTGAATCCGTTAACGTCAAATTTGGCCCTATTTATTATATTTATTTGTTGGTTTAAAAGTTATTTTACGATTTTCGCTACGTCAATAAAATTCTTAAAAGGATTAAAATACAATTTAAAAAATTGCAATTCCATTGATGCTAATAATTTATACTGCCTCTGTGACCGAACGGTTACCATGCCGAACGGCCACGCAGAGGTCCCAGGTTCTATTCCCGGGCCGGGAGAAATAGTTGTATGGCCTACATTTATTTCTCTCGTGAGTGAGTCCATGGCACCCGCGACACAAGGTTTCCCTAGTGCGGGGCTATGTTGAGTACCTGCGATATTTTATTGTTATTTACAATACTTATTTCAAAAATCTTACGTGATAATTTATCGAGATAACTTACAGGAACTACACGGTTCACTATCAAAAGTTTTTGTCATTCAAGCACGTGGAACATAAACAATAAGTTTTGTTTCAGAGACTTAATAAAAATTCTTTCAGTTTTTACTTTGATACAAAAATAAATATAGTGCGGGGCTACGTTGAGCGCGTGCGTTATTATTATTATTTATTATTATTTATTTATCAACAATACTCTGTAGATGGGAAACTCGAACTAAATTGACCAAAAAAGTTCAACAGTTAATAGTATTTATTTATTGACAATTGACTATATAGCCTAAAAAGATAACAAATAATTATGAAACTGAAAATATAATAAACCTTAAACGAAATTTCTTAAAAATGTAACAAACTCTCGACATTTAAAAAAAATGTTAGTCACGGAGTAACTTTCTTTGAACTGCTTATTTCGACAGATGAGACCACCATGTGCATGGCAAATGACGCGTCGTGATAAGATTTTACTATGAAAGAAAAGGTGAACGGAATTCGGATGGGGAATGTGAGGTCATAATACGAATTTGACAGACTATCCAACTTATGAGCCAAAACATTACTATAAGAGCTCATGGTAGGCCCCCTGATCTTGATTGCAACCTAACAGTATGCAAGTTAAATAGAAACATCTGAATGTCGTACTCACTCGAACGGGTTATCAACTGAAACCAATTTATTAACTCTTAACAATTTTATATAGGAATTTTATTACACCTCATCTTTCTCATGTACTTTCTCGATCGCCAATTGTGTTTTACGACCATTCTGGTTATTCTAATTGGCCCGTAACGATCACAATACCTGCGAATATTCAGTCCGTCAAGGTGCCAGCATGAAGGGAGCCCTATTGACTTTTGTATTGGTACAATTAACCAACTACGCTGGATGGTCTGAAGGATACATCGTTGGCGCTGGATGTAAGTGTATAAAACCACAAAAAGACAAAAAAAACTTTTAACTTAGACGTAGTTTACAATTCAGGTTTCGAAACTCGAAAAATACTCGAGCCAAGCGATATGTTGGGAAATGATGGCAAACATGACGGAACGACACTCATCCCTTGGAGTATGGGCCGGGCACTGGTGTTTTTACACATGTGCTGATAAGTTTGCCCCATCCCATCTCCTGCACGCCAGCAAGAGGGCTGGCTCCGCAGCTGAGCTGGATATTCGTGCTCTTTGGAGTCGAAACCCTTGGTCCGTGGGGTCCCGGGGACCCTTCATCTGAACAAAATTTTATCCAAAATTAATAGACTGTCTAGGAAACCCAAGGGTCAGCAGATACTTTGTTCAACGCATTAGCATAGCTATACAAACGCTGCCAACATCTTTTCCACAAAGATTCGAAACTAGGAGCTCTCGCTTTGTACCTGTGGATAATATCAGTTTAATTGCCAACGCTAGGGTACAATTGCAACAATAAAGTGAGTAATATGACAGGCCTGCATAACTTTATGGGTTGTAAAACAATCAACTGAAATAAGGAGAAAGCTTTGAGTCGTTTTGTGATCCAGAGTAAAATATAACATTATTGACACCTACTGTATGCCTACTGTTCATATCATTCAAATTAAAGGCTCGGTCCATATCATTTATTGTAAAATAGAAACAGATAAAGAACAGAAAAAGGAAAAGGCTGTAACAAAACAAAAAAACGGTATAAACAGAGGTACAATCATAGATTTAATAAATGGTAAATCGATGGGTACAATCATGTAAAAACGAAAATTTAGCGCAGAGTGGCGACGAAACAAAGAAAACTAAGAATGCATTGACTTACAAATAAATGGACGACGGGTCTAATACAAAAATCACGAAAAAAATGTCCCAAGTCAACCTATTCGAAATTTAAATTGTAATGTCATCGCAGTATCGCGCTGTCAGTCGAACAAATGAAGACTAAAGCGGAGTTTGGCGCTCTGTATACGATTTTAGCGCCTTACAAGTGCGGACACTTTTTAGCGCGGACCCGACGTCCATATAATTGTAAGTCAATGTAAGAATGACGAATAAAAGGAATTAAACAACGATTCAAAATTTCATAGTAGGTGGCCAGGAACCAGAGAAAATGATGATAAAAAGATGGGCTGACGATGAAAGAGGTCGCATAACGCGCCATGTGATTACATCTCACAGATCGGGATTAAAATGCTACTTAAAATTTCTCCAGAATATTTTAAGGAAACAATAACTATCTTTTTGTACTGCAGTGAATGTCCGCTTCGCTCAACTGCTACACACCGACAGCAAATACCAGGTCCTTCGCGAGGAGATGGTGAAAACCAACACACGTAACTTGGTCTATCACTGTCGAGCTGACAAGAGTGACTGTGATGCTGCTCTGGCTAAGATGAGATATAAAGCTAGTAAACATTTTTATGCGCTGGCTAAAGCAGTCGTGGACTATGTAAAGAATAGACGACAGGCGAGGCCAACTGGATATGTTGGTAAGTACTATAATAATAATTCATGGCGAAGATTTTAGTTTCATACGAATATATGAATTTTTAAATAGATCATTCTAAAGGGTCGTCGTAATTGAACTCGAATACGCGATCATCGCGCAATGACAAAAAGCGGGTGTCCTAATATCGCGATATAGTCGCGCGAGCCCGTCTTCGCGCGATCATGGGTGCAACCGCGGAGCCCGCTTAGGATGACGCGACGCGATTATAAATCAGTACACCTATTCCGGCATCAATATGTTTGATCGTGCGTTCGTACGAACTAAGTTCGCGCGAATAGATTTCAAACACTATAGTCGGGCGATGTAATCGAGAGGTTATTAGGACACCTAGAGAGGATAATATCACGGAGAGTATGCGATGGAATTGCATAATTTAATTCCGCCTTTCCCCTTTCCATCGTCGGGGGACTACACGTGGGTTGGGGTTAAATCCCATATGTTGTGGACATTCCCAGGATTCGTACGAAGCGTTCCGCATTTATATAGCGAGTGACTAGAGAATGGAATTCCCTGCCTGCGGACTTATTTCCCGAACGCTATGAGTTGGACCTTTTCAGGACGAAAGTGAATAGGTATTATTCAGATGTGCATGCTACATCGTCGACCTCATCGTCACTTTCCATCAGGTGAGAAGGAGATCTGATTTAATCTCCTCTGCTTATGGCATGTGCCTTCCCAGTATGGAGCTTCGTGCGCCCATCAGAGGGTAGTATTGGGTGAGAAGATAAACAGGAGTTTCATCCTAATCGTGGCAGAATCTACACTGTCTATTCTCTCTCTGCCCAATATTTGACATGTGCTTGTTCAAGCCACAATGTCCTGTTAGACTCTAGTGGGCAGTGTGATGCCATTCCTGTCCAATGACAGAGCTTCTCTACAGTGTTTGACACTTATACCATGCTTATACCAATTCTTGCAATGCAAAAGACACTCAATTTAATAATTGGTTTAGGACGTACTTGAATTTAGTGTAAGTGGACATGAATATAGCTACTATAACTGAAAACACGAAATATTAATATCTGTATTTCAGGCACGGCTACCTTCTGCCAAGAAAACCTCTGCGTGCTTGACACGGACCCGCCAATAGTTTTCGGTGGCTGCTACGTGCTGATCTCTTGTGGGGGCAACGTAACCTGGTATCTGGATCCTGTCGTCGACACGAAGAAAAGGAAAAGATTCCTTTAGAAAATCTGTTTAATTATAGTTTTCTATTCCTAAAGAAAGAACTTGCAAGATTTTTTGTACTAAACTACCAAAACAATGGAGCTAAATGTAACCATCTGAATTACTTTCCTTTTACAAACAAGTCAATTTATTGTAAACTGAACTCCACCAGATCATTCACCATGTCCATATTCCTGTCCCCGTGACATTTACGGTATTTATCATATGTCAGAGAGGGCTAAGCAGAAATGCTCTATGGAATTTATGGATTAGTAATAATACTATTTTTTTTTATTATATCATGTGACGGGACGAACGAATCGTGCACCTGATGGTAAGCTACACGCCTGTCCATGACAGTTACAGTGCCACTCAGAGCTTTAAATTGCAAAGATCTGAGAGGCACTGCCACTGCGTCCGTCACCCTGAGACATAAGTTGACAAATCCCATGTACCTGTAATTTCACCAGCACCCTTACCATTCAAAACCCAAGAACACAGTAATGCTTACATTACTACTTGGCGGCAGAAATAAACTGGCAGTACTACCCTTTTTTTTGTTAATCCGGGGGATTCTGCTTACGGATACTCCGGCCCCGCGGGGGCAGAGCCGGGGTTATGTGGGCCTGGGCTGAACCCTGAAGGGGAGCAGCCCGACCGCACTAAACCCCGGAGAGTTCCTCCTCTCCGCTGTAGGTTCGAGCTCGAGGCTCCGAGCGTTCCATCCCGGAGCCCTCTATGCTGGGCAACAAACTCCCTCGAGTCCGCTACCCAGGGGCTATGGGGGGCCAGGACAGCATCCATTCAACTGTGAAGTTCAGTGGCTGCTCCCCCAGCCCCCGCGGCGGATCTGTTGGCAGGCTCAACCGCAACATCTATTGGCGACTGACGGGATAGCTACCGCTGGACAATTTTCAAGTTGTGGTATCCCACAACAAAAATGTGTATTTAATAACTATAGGGCTTCAGTTTCAAACCAAAACTTAGCAGGTTCTCTATACGCAAAGCGAAATATCTCCATATGAAAATTATGTACAAAGTTATATACTTTATTCTTTAATAATTCGTTTTAAACTTTTATTTTAGCCTATTTTCAATTCGATTTTATGTAATCGGATACAATACGTCGTATCGTGAAACAAATTACCATATTTTAAATTTTTATTGAATTGATATAATTGATTGAATAAATATAATTGAATAAATATTCAATTATATTTTGTGAAATTATTCCACTAGTTTGTTATAATTATTATTAATACAAAGATCGAACACACAGAAAAAATCCTTCGATCCAGCCGGATTCGAACCGACGTCTTCTAGCTTACCCGCCCAGGCGAGAGACGTCGCTATTCACAGTATTTTAAATTTTTTCTTGAATTGATATTCAATTATTTTTTGTGAAATTATTCCACTAGTTTGTTATTTTTAATACAAAAATCGAACACTCAGGAAAAATCCTTCGATCCTGGCATTAGCATATTGTTTGGACAATGTGCTAACGTGTATCGTATATTTTTTGTAAGACCTTTAGAATTTACCAGTAAATGCCTTAAACATGATCTAACAAAATAGGGTTTCCCGCTTCTCTTCCCACGACTCGTCTTAATGCAAACCACCATATTTTGTAACCGGCTTCAAAAAAACGAGGTTTTCGATTCGACAGTATGTTTTTTTTTATGTGTGTTACGCGATAACTCATTTGTGAACCGATTTTGATGATTCTTTTTTTTTTGTTGGAAAGATAGTACCTCAAATGTGGTCCCATTTAAATTTGAAGAAAGTATTCCACCTCTAAGGATGACAAACTAAGTGATGAATGACTTTTGAGGTCGGTTTTTTAGTACTCTGTACTGATATTTCAATATAGGTAGTTCCAAAATATATTACATTTAGATCCAAAAAATTGTTTTATTTTATAATAAGTGACGGGACCATACGGGACGAACAAGTCGTACGCCTGATGGTACGCTATACGCTTGTCCATAACAGGTGCAATGCCACTCAGAGCTTTAAATCGCAAAGATCTGTGGGGCACTGTCACTGCTCCCGTCACCCTGAGACATAAGTTGATGAATCCCATATGCCTGAATTTCACCAGCACCCTTACCTTTCCAAACCGGAACACAGTAATGCTGACTATACTGCTTTGCGGCAGAAATAGGTAAGGTATTTTAACGAAAACAAATTGTTTAATCTCCTATAAGTAACAATCGCGAAAACCTAAGAACTTTAAATGTCAATGCACATTACATAATGGCAAATAAATGACTGCGGCCCTAATGAATGAAGGTAATGAAAAAGCTTAAAAAGCGATAACTTGACCTTTTGATATCCCATTAACCAGCCCTCCTCATCACCAAATAAAGACTATAAATTTGTTACACAAGTTTGGCTAAGTTCATTCTTAAAAACTTTCTTCCAAAACCCAAAGCAAAACAAGAGAACCGAAAAACCGCGTTACATAACGTCATCAACGTGAAACAACAACGATCTATTTTTATTGAACAAGGTATCCGTAATCACTACCGCATTACAGGAATGAACGAATGAAAACAATCGACACACGATTCTCAAGCTAAATAGACTAAAACGAGTACCTTCATGACCACCTGTTGCATTGTCCCAAACAATAGCGCCTAACGCATTGTTACTACTATCCTGATATTAATTGTGGTGTGTTCATATGTGAGCGAATTATTTTGCAGTTTTAATTTTTTGTAGTCAGAGTAACCGTACTCTCTTCTTATTATCATCATCAACTCCTTTATAAGTCCCACTGCCACTTTGGGACTTCACACGTTTTCCGAGTGTTGTGAACCTTCTTCTATGTGCGGAGTTCATCACAACATTTTCCTTCAACGAAAAGTCATAAACTTGAAATTAAATTTGCACATAACTTCTAAGAAACTCAGAGATGCTTTTATTGCAGATCGTGGTTTTTGGGTTTAACTGATTTTTTGCCGTAACGCCACCTGCGAGAAATTCATGGAATTTTTTTCTTCACGCACCTAGGTACCATTACAGCTACCAGAGGTTGACAATTTTTTTTTTTTAATAACGCCAAAGCTTTGGGCTTGTTTACAGATTCCATGCTCACAGCTGGCCACTGAGTTCTAATGAGTTTTTCACCATTTACAATCTTGAAAATCAAGAACTCGATAGAAAAAGGTTTTCATTTGGACTGTATTTTTTTTGTGTGTGATTACTCCGGCATTTCTGAACAGATTTCGATGATTCTTTTTTTATTTGAAAGAGGATACCTCAGTATTTGTCCCATTTCAATTTGAAGAAAATATTCCACCTCTAAGAGTGGCAAACTAAGGGATGAATCCGGTTTCGCGCACTTTCCGGAAACCAGTTTCAATATTAAAACTTGGCAAATATAAATAATTTTGAGATCGGTTTCTTTTTTATAAAAAAGTTATAGGTATTATTATTTGAATGACTTTGATGTGATATAACCACTTTTGGCGTATGATCAAATATGGCTGTATTATACCAGCGGTACGAACTTATAATATTAGTTATATTATTAGACATATTTCGTGTAGTAAGAGGTAGTACAGAGTCAACATGCAATAGAAATTTATATTTCTAAGTTCGGCTCGATTTGGTATATTAATGCAAATACAAATTCCGTTATTCGTTTACACCTCAAGTGTGGACACAGTACAAAAAATACAAAATTCTATAGCATAAGCTTTAAAAGACCACTCTCCAGATGGTCGGCGAACATAGTGTTGATAATTTGGAAAACGAAGAAAAAAGTCGCTGCTGGATGTGCTCAGGATGGAGTCAATAGTCTTTGTGATCACATTTTTGTTTTTAAACTCTTATGATGCCGTTGCCGAAATAAATTCTGGTACATTCTTCAATAAGTGAGTAATTCTTTTATATACTTTTCACGAGTCTTAAACACCCGGTCTTCCATCCATCTACTATTAAGCATTATGTGAGTACCTAGTAGAACAACAGCCCTGCTTATCCTAACCATGAACCAATAACTCAAGAGCCTGCTGATCACGTTACAAGACAGTGCAGTCGAGTATTTAGTAGCTTTTGGTGCGCCAGATGTCGTGACAAGTACGAAATAGCTATTTTTGTAATTACAGTACCGGCAAGCTATGTTTTATCCATCCTCTAAGCGCTATGATCGCCGTTTTGACAGATTACAATAGTGAGGTCCAATCTCAGTTCTATATCGAAAAAAATATAATCAAATTGGAGTCGCGCCTATAATTTTTTAGATTTACAACGAGTATTGCAAGGGGTAGTTGATTAAAAAGTTTCAATAAAATGAAAATAAAAATAGGAAATGAAACTATTTTTCCGGATTTTAATCGCGTATATTTGTTTTTCAACACACACGTGTGTGTCAACCGTGGCATGATTGAATCAACCGTGACCATAGGACCTGTAAAGGGCCCGAAACGTTTGTGGTTTGTTTGAAAAAACAAATAAATAAATAAATCCAGAAAAATAGTTTCATTTCCTATGTATAACAAGCGCGAAAACCTATGAACTCGAAAATAAAAATGTTTACTTAATTTGCATTAAGCTTTGACGCTAGTTTGCCGAAGGTACAAATTATGCTGGACAGCGAATCTGTAAGTGACGGTCGTATTAGATGTTATTTTTTTTTAATTTTTATTTGGAAAAGCAAATGCCGAGTTGTGTCGTAAAATTATATAGGTATCCATAAATTTTACCGCTCGCCACTATTGACAACAACGTATAGCAATTAGCTCCTTCAACGTAGTTATGAATTAATACGAAACTTGATGAGCGGACAAACGTCAAAACGGCCGTTATAGCGTGACGGTACTTTAATTTTTTTTCCTGATAGATAGATGATAACACGTCTATTCAACACAAATACAAACAAACAAAACATTTACAATCGCTTCACAAAGTATAACACACATTATTAATTTAATAGACGTTTATATATAAAACACATACTGCGAGAAAAACAAATACTATGAGAAAAACGAATAAATACTGTGAGAAATAATAAAATTTAATGTAACTATGACTACAGTTTGTGCTGAAATGGCCCTGACTCAGCGTAAATTCTGTAGACCGAGAGAAGCCAAACAGTGCTGGTTTTCTGCCAGTATCCAGTAGACAAGCTGCAATTTATTAAAGCTACTCTAATTTCTAGTTATAACAAACAAATCAACTACATGGCGCTTATTGCACAGATTTTTATGCATAGCACCAGTTGTTATTTTATTTTGTTTAGGATTAGCGCCATCTACTAATATTAGGAAACGTTAATTTATAAATTAGTTTGTAACACACAATGCCAGTTATTGACACGCATATTTATCAAAGTTCAGAAAGTAATTTTAACTCACGATAAATATTTAAATAAAACTTGCTTCTTATATATTTTTTTATGATATTAAGTGATGGAACGAACAAGTCGTGCGCCTGGTACAACAGTGCCACTCAGAGCTTTAAATCGCAAAGGGCACTGCCACTGCGCCCGTCACCCTGAGACGTAAGTTGGCTAGTCCCATGTACCTGTAATTTCATCAGCACCCTTCCCCTTCAAAACCGGAACACAGTAAGAGTGAGGACAGACGAGCATAATTTTGTGGGTTGTGTTTTTTGAGTTGCGCTGTTTGCCCTCGACCGAAATTCGGTTGGAACGCCAGACGAACGTATTTTATTCAGTTGCTTTTAAGCGTTTATACCAAACTGATCCCCTTTCCTCACCCCTACCTCCACCCGCGCCAGCGCGTCACACGATGCGACCGAAAGTCAGTCGTCATTACGCCCGTGAGTCGGCATATAACTCGTTTTGACAACACTGACTGCCTCCGTGGCCGAAAGTTTACCATGCCGGACTGCCACGCCGAGGTCCCAGGTTCGATTCCCGGGCCGGGAGAAATCTTTGTATAGCTCACATTTATTTCTCTCGTGAGTTTGTATGTAATTTGTGGTTGTTTATGTGTGTGTCCATGGCACCCGCGACGCAGGGTTTCCCTAGTTGAGATGTTAACATATCTGCAAACAACAGAACGACCCATTATAAGCTTTTTTTAATCTTATTTAGTTTCCGTTTTATGTTAAGCGCAATCAGCGTAATTGACATTTTTTAACCTACTTAAAAAAAGTGGTTTTTTTTTAAATGTGTATTACGCGATAACTCCGGATAATTTGGAACTGATTTTGATGATTTTTTTTTTAAAAAGAGGGTACAAATATAGTTACTCGACACGTGTTTCGCCTCTCTACGAGGAGTAGCTAATTAATTTACCTCCATTTTTAATCGACTTTAAAAAAGGAGGAGGTTCTGAATTCGACTGTATTTTTTTTGTATGTATGTTACGCTGACTTACGTTTCTTTTTTCTTGGAAAAAGGGTACCCTCAGTATTGGTCCCATTTAAATTTGTAAAAATATTCCATCTCTAAGGGTGGCAAACTATATGAATGACTTTTGAGGTCGGTTATTTAATACTCTGTACTAAGATTATATCAAAGAAAAACTACTTCCGTTTGAAAGCTACCAAAATGCATATTCGTTAGTTATGACGAGACGGCAGAGAAGCTGTTTACCTTTATCATTTACAACTGTGCACAAAATTAAGTATAGGAAATGAAACTATTATTTCGGATCTAGATCGCATTTACTTGTTTTTTTCATACAACCCAATATTTCGGGCCCTTTACAGGTCCCATGGTCACGGTTGACTGAGGTGGTACAGTCATCAACAAGTTATGTCTAACATTAATGCAAACCAAAAAAAAATTTTTTTAAAGAAGCTTTCCAATTTACGCTACAAAAACACATTACTAAATTATTTTCTTTTAACACTATAAGTATTAAATTTAATTTTATTAATAAGTAATAATGGTAATTAGAATCAATTATAACATATTAATTATTATTGTAGTCTTATGTCTGCTTGGGATTTTTCATCAGAGGAAATACTGGATCGAAAACAAGTGTAAACTGCCCAAAACGTTGGATTCCGAAATATGAAATGAAATCCGAAAAAATAGTTTCATTCTCTGTATGTAACTTAAGAGTGCGATTGAATTTGCCGCGCAATTGCCTATAAGTCCCAAGTGTGGCGATGCAATCGCCCGTTTGTATCGATGCAGCCGCAAGCTTGTATCGCATTTGCATCACTGCTTAAAATCGCGCGCGTGTCTAAAATTGGCGATTAGCGTACGTAATTGATCAAATTACGTAAAAATTATTATACCACATGAAAGTCGTTACAATAATACGAAGTACATGATTAAATTATGTACATATGCAATTTTATAACTCTAGTATTTAGGCCATCGAGTACATAACCAGAAAAAGAGACGAAATAAGGGCCATATATTCCTGGTAACATTAGCACACATTAGCGATACAGCTCTTATAAATATCAACTCTCGTTTGCACTGAAATATAGGCAGGCCAACTACTGACTGTGTGTACGTCTCCGTATATTCCAAAAATATTCTGTATTTATTGTAATAAAGATAATATCTCTAACAATGCCGTGCTGTTCTACTCAGTGGTGTAGGAAAAACAGCAAAACATTTAATTACAAAGCGAACGGAATCCCATTACATCGGTAATTAAATATTAAATATGTAATTTTGTAATTTTCGTCCATCATAGCAAACTCAAGTTAATTGGTCGATTTTAAGTGAAACAGTTGACGACACCCATTGACGACACCCGTCAATTGTTTCGAACTCGGGCTAACCAATCGGAGCGCAGTTGTCACAGTGATGATATGGCAGAATAGTTTTCAAACAAATTAAATGACATTTCGTCTCTATTTCTGGTTATATATATGCTCAATGATTTAGGCTTAAAAATGTTATCGACTAATTTCGTTAATAGAATCTTTAACCCTTTCTGCCGAAAAGTTGTGATTTTGCGATGTGGCTTCATTAGACCAAGAATGTGATTTAAAGTTTGTTTTTTGTTTTATAATATCGAGTGACTGATGGTAAGCTACACGTCTATTTATAACAGTTGCTATGCCACTCGAGCTTTACATCGCAAAGTGTAGATGGCACTTGTCACCCTGAGACATAAGTTGACAGGTCCCATGTGCCTGCCACCAAAGGGATTCAACTCTTGGATCTCTTGAGAAGCAGCCGTTGTACCGCTGCTCTTCAAAACTTTTTTTAATAATTACGCTTTCACAATCACCTAAATATAAACCACCACGTTTTAAAGTCGCATGTTACGCGTATTTTACAAACTATTTGATGCAAAATGGAAAAAATCTCATTAAAAGGAGAACAAAATGGAATCATTCAAAAATCTTTACTTACAAAACCAAATCCATCACAAAGTACAAAATCCATCCCATTCAACCCATCAGGTAAATGCGCCTTATATCACTTTGACATATCAACTTTCTTTGCGCTGAAATCACAAATTTAGAAATCTGAAATAGTACAGCGCTAGCAACTGACCTGTGTGTACATCTTCGTATATTCCAAAAATGTTCTGTATCTATTGTAATAAAGATAATATCTCTGACAATGGGGGCTGTTTGCATTTTCGTCCATTATAGACAAACTCAACTTAAAGTTTTCGCTCGTTTTGAAGTGAAACAATTGACGACACCCGTCAATTGTTTCGAATTCGGACTGACCAATCAGAGCGCAGTTGTCACAGTGATGATTTGGCAGAATAGTTTTCAAACAAATTAAACGAATTTCGCCTCCATTTCTGGTTATATACTCGATGGAATTAAGAGTCAAATTAAAAATACAGGTTATATGCTCCGAACTCAAACCAACAGATGGATCATGATTCGACTTTAAAACGTGGTCTTGGAATCACTGGGACTCCAGAGTCAACATTTGCCAAGGGATTAAGATTCAAATGGTAAGATTGATTTCCTCCTATTAGGTACATTTTCCAATAACGAGGATTTAACTTCATGTGCTTAAATCTGTAGTGTCGATCACTAGTAGGGGAATTACCGCACTTATCGACGCAGAATCGGCTGGAGTCGGTCAAAAATTTATAGGTTCAACTCACACAGGCGCAGAGTCGAAGCGTCGCGACGCGTCCTGTTTTTCACCTACAGCGTATTCATCTCTCTTTTCCCGTTATTAAGGTACAAATATGTGTTATGCAAATATGGAATCGTGCGTCGATGTGCGACAACGGTTCCGGTTTGGAAGGGCAAGGGTGCTGGTGAAATTACAGGCACATGGGACTTGTCAACTTATGTCTCAGGGCGACGGGCGCAGTGCCCCTAAGATATTTACGATTTAAAGCTCTGAGTGGCTAGCAACTGTTATGGACAGGCTTGTCGCTTACGATCAGGCGCATGACTTGTTCGGCTCGTCACTTTTATAAAAGCAGCAAGCCAAATAGATCCTTGCTACGTGCGACTTTTGCCTTTTGCCTCTTAATCTCAATTCAATTCATTTCAAATCTTTATTTTGGACAAAATATCCATATAGTGTTAGTAACAAAATACAAACTATGTTAATATAAATCATCTAAACGTTGACATGTACCCGTACCCATTGATATAATATGGGCCTATCGTTCCTATCGGCCACTGTACAAAGAAGGCCATCATAGACCTGTGTCGGTCGATCATATTTAATAACCCGGGTCACTCATGACCCATACATACGTAATGTGTTCGGGTCAAATGGTTCGATAATATATTCGATCTTTTAGCGGGTCACTCGTCCCACACGATACTTCCATATAGCGTTATACAATTAGCTTTTATTATTTCCTGCTGACGGATAATGTGTTTATAGTTAAATGCATCATTGATAAACCACACTTACGACACTAAAATATCTTTCTAAGAAATGTAACACCTAGAAAACAAAAATACATAACAAAAAAGTTATGAGCATTCAAAATTACTAATTAATTATTCATTAATATTTTAACATTGACTAAAAATAACGGATAACTCACGTATTTAAGTCAAATTTTTACTCGACTTATTTCGAACCAATTCGTGGTTCTTAGTCATGAGATTCGGCGGTGCATTCACCGAAGGATAAAGAGCCATTTAATTGTTCCCGGTGTATATAAGATTGCCTGCTCTTGTGGCAAAAGTTACATAGGAGAGACCGGCCGTAACACATCCACACGACTGACGGAACACATACGTAGTATGAAGAACCGGGACAATCGGGGCTCTGCATTGACGGAACACTCATTGGATTCGGATTCGACGCACTATATTCGTTTTGATAAAGTGTTCGTACTTGCGAGAGAAAAACATTTCATTGTGATAGTGAATGGTCGGTACCTCCCCGTTGGAAAACAGTTTTAGGTACTACGTCAGTGGATAGCGTAGACGAGACTTTAGAAAGTGACGTTGTTAGTGTAGTGTGCCATCCTGCATATGACCTTAATAAAAATGAAGTAAACGAGGGTAGTTTCTCGCCGACGCCGCCTGCGCCCGCTGCCGTACTGTGTGATCGGGCTGCCATATGCCAGAGCTTTAGCGCGCGATTTCCGTCGAGTCACCGCCGCGGAATCTCATGATTAAGGACCACGAATTGGTTCGAAACATGTCGGACAAAAATTCGACTTAAATACATGAGTGATTTTTAGTTCATATGTCTGAGTCTCACGGTGGTTTTCTATTTAAAGTTTTAACGTTAGTTAGTGTACTCATAAATACATAAGACACTACGTACGCCACGGAGTAATTAGGATGAATTATTCATAGACTCATTGATCCGTTGATCCGTTAACCCGTTGACCTGTTAACTCGTTGATCGATTGCCTAACTTTTTGGTTCGAACGAACATTCTGTCGAACAAATCTTCGGCCTAAACGAAGAATTAGAAGGCGAACCGTGTCGTGAGTGTTCACGTGTGAGTGAACGCGATAACAATTATATTGTCAGTTCCAGACTGAGCATGTGAATTGTTGAATAATCTCTAAAATTATAGTGATAAAGTCGAATATTGAGCGCATGACCCATGAAACTGTAAAATGATCGGGTTATTTAGAAGCTTGTAACCCGGGTTATCAGGTCACAAAAGCAGTTGGAATCATTTTGATTCGATCGAACACGATCAACACACGTCTAGGCCATTGGCGCACTCTACACTCTGCCATAAGGGATGCTACCCGCTTCCGCAAAATGGCACTAAAGCCGTCAAGTGGCGCCTCGTTAAACATTCCCGAAGCGCTATAGTAGCGCGGTAACCCTAACAACATTAATGCATGGACATTAAGCTATTATCGGCTCAAACAGAAGCTACGTCAATAAGTATGATAACTGCCTAACTGTTTGGTGCATCACTTTCGAACGTATACCGCTATATCTGGTATCACGCTTAACAGTAACACTATCTATACCCTAACTCAGATGACAGGAAAAAATACCTAACGGTTGTTCAAACACAGGGTTATCAATATCAGAATCAGACAAGATTGTAAGACGTGGTATGTGACAATAAAGACATCATTATTTTATCTCTTACTCGTCCAATTGCTGCCGTCCGCAAACTAAAACGCTAAGTGACAAAATATTTTTTGAGATATCATAAAAAAACCATAGCTCAGTTTTAGAATATTAAAATTGTTTGATGATATTTCAGCTATGCATCGTTAAGGTAAGTTCAGATAAGTCGATCACGTTAACTAATTTTAACTGTTTTTAGAAGATAATTTTTCACTCAATTTTTTGCTACTTATAACGGTTATTTGACCATTTGTCACTTTGTGACTATCAATTCTCGTCTCCTCCCATTTCCTTCTCCCAATTTATAAAGTACAAGGTTCTTGAGACGAAATAGTATATTTTTTATCGAGGGGCTAAATCGCCAATGTGGTAACAACCCGAGGATTACTAAGAGGGTTTATATTGGCTTTTAGTCTTGAGGTGAAAACTTGACTTTTCACATCGATTGCGGGAAAAGAAATTTCAATCTCTCTACAACAAAATCACGAATCAAAAGTCTAAAGATTTCGCGGTATTTTTTTCCAACCAGACACAGGTACAAACGCAACAAAACGCCAATCAAGAGCGTCTTTCGAACGATTTAAATGCTACGTCGCGTCACTAATATCCATAGATACACAAACGCTCTATCGCGGGAAAATATGGCGCCGCCGTCTATGCGGAAACGGCACGGAAATAAAACCGAGCGTACTACTGACTGTTTGAGTTTGTCTAGGTCACTTGAAGTAAATTCAAATACTAGATACGTTTTACTCCCTGGTTTACATGATGCACTTTACTTACGCTGCGTAAAGCTACATTGACGTATTTTTCAACCGATTTCAAAAAAGGAGGAGGTTCTCAATTCGACTATGTTTTTTGCTATGTATGTTACGCGATAACTCCGGTATTTGTGAACCGATTTTCATGATTCTTTTTAGTTGGAAAGAGGGTACCTCCATAGTGGTCCCATTTAATTCTGAAGAAAATCACCCACCTCTAAGAGTGCACGCATGAAGATTCATTTTTATAAATAGCGCCTAAAGTTTATTATAATAAGCAATTATTTTAATGGTTGATTTTGCTATTCTCCAATTTACGGCGTTTTTCTCTCTCAATATAGTGAGAACCGCTTTTTATTATCTACTGTGTCAAGATCCCTTATAGTGGCGAACTAAGGGATGAATCCGGGTTTGCGCACTTTCCGGTAACCGATTTCAATAAAACTTGGTAATTATATGTAATTCCACGTACTCGTGAGGTCGATTTTTTTAGTACGCTGTACCGAGATTATAGAGGATGAGAAGTGAAATATCTATTTCTTGAACAGGTTAAGCAAAGTAAAACCAGTAGGGGCGCCGATGCATAAGAACTTTCTGCCGCTAACGGAGATCCCACCACCACACCAGCCACTCCACTATCACCCAAACGGCCGCAGACATTTGGACGATGATTGTACGAAGCAACCAGAAGGCAAACAAGTCTGGGAGGGAGGCAAAATCCACTTAGCTCAGGAATATTATGATGATGCTGGAATGAGAACAGTGGCTACTATTATCTTTCCGGACCATATTGATCGTAAGTTTTATTTTATTTCACTGAGTGTATTACAACTTGAAATGGCTTTGGTTGATTCCGCATAACAACGAAAGTGTTGAATCAGTCGCTTTGGAAAAAATACATAGTAAAATTGAGGATATACACGGTGTGAAAAAAGATTGCTAAAAATTTTCACGATGGAAAAAAAACACAAAGTTACCTCGAAATTTTACAAGAAAACCGCCATATTCTATAGGTACTTTACATATACCAATGATTTTTTTTTTATATATCAACTGAACTATTTAGAACATGTTGTATAGTATACGATATACATTTTTCAAATGGTTTAAAAAATATATTCTGAAATAAAGCCAGTGTCCATGCCGCTCGAACCAAGCAAAATGAAAAATTTAATTGGAGCTGAGGTAATATCGACTCTTAACTGCTCATAACAGGTTATGATTTCTATGAAATAGAAGAAGAAGAACAGCTCATTTCAGGGTAATTTTCAGGTTAGTTTTCTCTACCTAATTTTGGTGGCAATTTTGGTCATCCTTTTGTTTAAGATGCTTTGTTATTTAGAAAAAAACAATCCTTATTTGAGGCTTTCGATCAATATAGTAAAATTACAGGTGCTTTTTTCTCACATTTGGCGGGTTCGATACCCGGTTCAGACAGGCGATTATTTCAAATCTTTAAAATTGTTATTAAATAAAAAAAATAAAATAAAATATCTTTATTTTAGACTACAGGGTCCATAGATTGTTAGTAAACAGAAAAACCTTAATAACGATGTTAGTACTATAATAATAATAATAATAATAATAATAAGAAGAAGAATACTTGCTAAAGGGTACACCGCTGTCGGCAGAGTCACCGAGGTGCACGAGTAGCGTGCAGCTCGTTGAACCTGCCGAGCACTGCACCATCCAGCCTTCCTTCAACTACCTGTAAAAGACTGTTGGAGCTTCCCCTCACTCTTTGAATTAGAGAAGCAACTTTTTTACGCATAAGCGCAAAAAAGTCGTCTGTGTGCGCATCGGCAAACTTGCCCGAAGCACTGCAGTGCTTTTTGTAGTGTGACTTTTTGGCCTACACAATGGATTCAAATGAAAATTAAAGTATATTCGCATTTAAAATCGCGCTTATTTGCTTTTTCAAATAAATTGTCAGCCGTAACCCGTAAAAAACCTAAAAAATTGACTTTTTAAAAAAACAAATATACGCGATTTTAGATCGAAATATATTATATTATTTTATTTGCAATATGCAGCAATTGCGAAAGCATATGAATGAATGAATGGATTACCTATATACAGATATATAGAATTACAAAATGTAAAAACAAGGAAGAAAAAAGTAAACCATTCGATACACAGTGTACCTATTTATTTCCACCAGACAAACATTTCGAAGTGACCACGCAAGTGCCATATTTAACTGTGGGACTAATCGATGGCATCGGCTACCATCCCAGCACAATAAAGAGTGAACACCCTCCCGAATGCGAGAAGATTTACCAGGTACAAATTGCTTATATTTTATATTAGTATCCGCTGCTGGCTAAAGCTCAGAGAATTCTATTTTATTCAGCGGCTGTACTCTATAAGCAACATTCTACTTGTTGTATTTTTTTACCAAGCAACATTCAATGCTTAAGTGCCTTCAAATTAGACGCTTAAAGAAGCGCTGCATAGCACCACTGCAGCGCTGCAGCAACGCCACTTCTAATTCTCGCACAATATTTAAAAGCGCAGTTGCAGCGCCACTGTCGTGACACGCGCGCACGTATTTTACAGTCACCGTTGTAAACATTGCGTGTTGAGTTTTTTTAATGTAACTTTTGCGGGAAAAATTAACTTTTCCGATAATGAAGCGTAATTTTCGAGTCAAGGGCGCTGGCAACGATAGTTTAATCAAAATATAAGGACGACTGATGTTATTATTATTACGGTGGCTTCATTCAGGGCATATGCGGCCCCTCATCACCGCGACCATTGACTGATCTGTTGTGATCAGCAGTAATTACAGTTCAGGGCTAAGGCCGACAGCATTACAGAACTGAAGGACTTTCCTGGCTCCGACAGTTTTTATGTCGATTTTAAGACTTTCGTGGTTATTCACTAAATGATTATCACTAGTATCAGGTTTCTTACCACGGTATGACTTCTTTTTATTTTCCCGATATTTCGGAACGGTTGCACGCTCCATGGTCACGGGTTGACTGCAACCCGTCAGTCAGTCAACCCGTGACCATGGAGCGTACAACCGTTCCGAAATATCGGGAAAATAAAAAGAAGTCATACCGTGGTAAGAAACCTGATACTAGTGATAATCATTTAGTTTTTATGTCCTCTGGTTGTGGCCTATGCCTTCCCGGTATGGAACTCCGTACGAGCATTGGGTGAGGAGACGCACAGGAGTTGCATCCGCCTCGTGGCTGAATCTACACTCTCAATTATCTCTCTGCCCCATATTTGACACGTGCTTGTTCAAGCCACAATGACTTGTTAAGATTCTAGTAAGCATTCTGATGCCGTTCCTGTCCAAGGACAGGTCTTCTCTACAGTGTTTGAAACTTAGCCGGCATGAGCTTAGCCAGGCTGTATGCTACCCCTATAAAGGGTTCGGGTCCAATAAAGGTTTCCCTAGCACCAGCTTTTGCCAGTTCATCCGCTGACTCATTACCCTCGACGTCAGACTGTTCTGGAACCCAACGCAGGACCACTTTATACCTTTTCCCGAGAGTATTCATTATAGTTACACAGTTCTCTACTAACCTCGATGTTTGAGTGACTGAGGTTATTACTTAAAGAGCAGCTTGGCTATCTGAGTTTATATAAATACGAGCCCTGTACCCCTACCTACGGTGGGGTCGGGCTCGGCCTGCGGCGCGTTGTCGGGTTCAGTTTACGGGGTGTGCTCATGCTCTTCGGTGGCACAGCAGTTAGTACTATGGGCGCTTGATGAGGAGGTCGATTCCCGATTTGGGCCAATTTAAGAAACGAACATTTTTAAGTTGGTTTTGGTCTGAGTATTCTGAATTATCGTTGTTTTGGTATTCATAGTACAGGAAATTCGGCAGTAGTTTGGCATTTTTTCCCCCTAAATAATTCTCTTTGGCATAGCTTTCAAGAAAATGGAATCCAACAGATGTGGTTGAGATACAACAACGCTATAATATCTCTCTATAGTATCGCTAAAGTATCTCATTTCCACTACATCGGGAAGTAAGCCTTACATTTTTACAATTGTAAGATCTTGTGCTCGTAATCTATTACGCCTCCGTGTATAATTACCTCCATACGAAGGCGTGGGAACGCTTCGGGCTTCGCCCTCCGCGAACCTCAGCCTGGGGCCTAGGTACTTAGGACTTTGTTTTAAAAAAAATTAAATAGCTCTTTAATGGCGGCCATATTTGAAAATTACAAAAATATATTATGACCACTAATTATTATCAAACAATCTTAGAAATCTTTTCGCCGAAACAAAATTTTTAACCCAAATTATGATGCCATGTCATTTTCAGTCGAATTAGAAGAAATTTGTATCCATCGCCAAAAAAGTTTGTATGGTAGCCATATTCAAAAATGGTGAAAAATAAATTTTAACCGCTAATTATTATTAAACACTCGTAAAGACCCCGACATGTCCATTTTCAATCGAATTAGTGCACATTTTTATCTGCCGCTAAAAGAGTTTGTATGACGGCGATATTTAAAAATAGCGAGAAACTAATTTTGATCACAAATTATTATCAAGCGCTCCTAGAGACCCCCATATGCCAATTTTCAAAGGGATCTGAGTAATTTTTTTTCTGCCGCCAACGAACGCTTCTATGACGGCCATATTTGAAAATAGCGAAAAACAAATTTTGAGCACAAATTATTATCTTTATATTTCGAGTGGCCTTCACATGCCAATTTTCAGTCGAATGACAGAGCAAATCTCTTTCGGCATCTATTTATAACGAAAAAAACACTTACGTGGCAGCCTCATTAAAAAATGGCGAAAAGAAATTTTTGACCCCAAACTATGATTAAGGACTCCTAAAGACCCTCGCATGCCAATTTTCAGCCGGATCGAAGCAAGTTTTTCTTCGGCTGCCATTTTGAAATCGCCATCTTGATTTTTTAACCCAGGCAGTTGTCCAGTGTTACCCTCTATGACATTCTTTCGAGCACCTCCTACCTATCTCTAATAGTTTCCGTGATAGGAGGCTTTGAAATTTCTATGGCGGCCATCATGTTTATTTGAATTTCGAACATTTTTTACGTCCCGCGGAAATTGCCCAGGTTGTATCTCATAAAAATGCACAAAAATCCATAATACTTGTCAACGTAGCCTCTCTTCAGGTTCAAATCCGTAGAAGCAATTATGGCGTATATTTCAGCCAGAAAAATAGACGAGTGTCGTCTCATATTCAGCTTGTAGCTGAACCTGGGGCTCGCGCCATGTATACCACAGCTTACGTTCGGTCCCATCTTAGACCCAGCGGTATACCAAAGAAGGCTACCGTCCTTCCAGGTGAGACTGTTAGTTTCCCAGTCTTCTCGGCTTGGAAATTCTACATGGTAGAGTTTTTTAAAGTTTTGCTTGGTAAGCATGATATCAGAAGTCATTCCCAAAACAGAGTGTTCCAGAATTATGTGTTGGACTGATCTCAATGTCTGGGAGAGACATCTCATCTTAACCTAGTGGTAAGCCTGTACATGCTGGTACTGACCTCCCTCTGTATGTATGTATACAGAGAAGTCAGATTCCACTGCTGAATTGTAGATTTTTCAATAATGCATTTAGGGCCTCCCCACCCTAAATACATTATTGAATCTGACTGCCGTGGTGGACATGGCTCTCGTTGCTAGCAGGCACGCGATACGCTGTAGACTGCCCAATGTGGTATGTGGTACGGTGTCCCTATCTACCGACCCGAGAGATAGGGTTTTCCGGAGAAACTACGCGCTCGACAGCAAGACCAGGGTACGGCGGGCGTTCGGGCCAAGCCCTCCGTCAGCCATACGCTTTCACGGGCGTCTCTGGCGTACCCGGATTTGGATATGGACTCGCCAGCGTTTGTGGTTAGCTGCAGGGAACGGACACGTTCGTCTGCCCCGGTTGCGCGTCTTAGTAGCGGTCTAGTTGAGGGCCTGAGGCGAGGAGACGCGCGGGGCACGTGAGTTGCCCTTTAAGTCGGTAGCTATGTCCGGATATTGTCGCAGGGCACTGCTACTTGGCATCTCCGGCACTAGCCCGGAAAGCTAGTAAAGGATGAGCCAGCTTTCGGTCCCTCCGGCCGCGTAGGAATCTGGGAACAGCAGCTTGATTTTGATTGCCTTCCCCAATCGGAAACTGCGTCTTTTCCGAATCGAGGCGTATAATATTGCGGATGGGCTACCCGATTGGATCGATTCCGATTGAATTAAAATCAGGGCCCTGGAGAGACGCCGTCCATTCGGCGTCGGGAAGTGAGCGTGCCTTACAGCTCCGCCACCAATAAGGAGATTTAGTAGTGAATTTAGAGTCCGCGGCTCAGCGGTGGCAACCGTTAGTCGTACTGAGCGCGATGGGAAGTGACCATGCCTACTGACAGCTCCGGTACCTATCTGGAAAATAGGGAGGGTGCTGCACGTGCACCCGGGGCGGCTCACCTCAGGCACTAGCCTTACAGAGAACCGGGTGAAGTCCGTGCAAACGTGCTGATCTGGAGTTAGAACCTGACTTAGATGGTCCCTGTGCGGGTTCCCTCGCACAGGTCATAGTGCTGTTCCCGCATAACCAAGAGGGATTGATAGGGACTAGAAACAAAACGTACGTAGAAAGCTTTGGGACTGGTATTTGAAGTAATTCTTTTCTCAAATCAAACGTTCGGGTATATGGTAGCCAATGGCTCATACGAACATTGCTGTCATAATTCAACATTTTTAGCGTTCCTTTAAAAAAGTCCATGACTTTATAATATACTCCCGGACACGTAAATCGAGCCACCTTGCATTTTTGTTGTTAAAAGGCTGAATACAAAAGTATTGTTATCACTGAAGAAAACAGTTTTTCCCGGTTTTATAAATTCAAATTTTCAACAAGGACTCATGGAAATGACGTTTAGTATACCAATTTCAAAACAGCTTAGTAGTTTTCGATCAATCAAACATTGTTTAAGCTTATGCCGATTAATCTGAAAATGCAAGGTGGCTCGACTTACGTGTCCGGAAGTGTATAATGCCGATAACTCTTATCGGCATTTAAATGTTTATCGGCATTCATACATGAATAGCATCGAAATATAAAATAATTATATGCCTTAGAATCATTTAAAGTTATATTGTAGAAAAATAATGAACGTAGATTACATCACTTTTGAGCTGATAGCCTGTGCATTTATGGTTTTTTTTCCCTTCTATTTATTTATCTTTGTACCTCGACGGAACAGTAGAATGGATTTTGGCCCGTACCGAACACAGTTGCAATTTCGTTCATATTAAATCATATTGGATCGCGCTCCAGGGATCACATACCAAATCTGCTCTCGTATAGTACAAATTTTTTAAACAATTTACACATACCATTCACAGTTGCGGTTAGTGTTGGGTCATGGAAAAATTTCCATTTTGAAAATTCATATTTTTCTGAATACTTTTCTCATATTTTATCACATTTACCACAAGAGACAATAGAGAAACTTTAACAAATACTCTTTGAACGTTTTTTTTAAACAAACAGTGATGAAGCGTTTCTGAAAGCAGTTTATTATATGGATCACCTCCAAATAAATCGCAAAACATTAACTTTAATTACTTTTTTATCCGCTACCAGGATCACATAGCAGAAGCATACTCTGATGAAACAACGGACTTCTCCGAAGAGTCCTTGGAAGTGGCACGAGTACCCTTGTACCCTCCAGCCGGCACTCAACCACCACTGAACTCAGTAGAACTGGCAGGAATGTACGCCGACATGAGTTTATGATCAAGAAAGAGGCAAGAAATACTAATAACTACAAATGGAAAAGAAACAGACTGCCTTTTGAGCTTTCTCTTCAATATTTGTTCACTATACCTTTTTGGGTTACTTCAGTCGTCCAAAGCTTGTTATGAATAAGTAGGTATGGATACGCAAAACTTCTAAGATAAATTTTGAGAGGTACTTACCATATTTTTGTGTATTTCGTAGCAATATCAAGTCAACATATTCACTAATTGATTTCAAATGCATAAGAATTATGCAGCACTTCCACTTTGCAGGTGTCTTCCTTTAACTCTGTCGACAAACAAGATTACTTAGAACGAAACGATGTTTGTGATTTAACCGGGGATTACTTTACCAATTTTACGATTGTCTTCATCATGTGTATGCTACATATTGCAAAAACCATGTCATCGTTCAGTCAACGGCTTTGGACTTTACACTGTCTTAATATAATATAATATTCAACCACTCGGAAAAAAGATGAAATGGCTAGACAAAACAAATATTTTTACATTTTTGTATTTTTTATAATAAACTGTTATTTAATATAATAATAAATAAATAAACAAATAAATAAACACTTTTTTTCAACGTAGTTTAAAGGTTTTCGGAAATTTCACTTTTTAACCGATTTTAAAAAAAGGAGGAGGTTCTCAATTCGACTGTATGTTTTTTTTTGTATGCATGTTACGCGATAACTCCGGTATTTGTGAACCGATTTTCATGATTATTTTTTTGTTGGACAGAGGGTACCTCCATAGTAGTCCCATTTCATTTTGAAGAAAATCATCCACCTCTAAGGGTCGCTGGTCACGCATGAATATTCATTTTTATACATAGCGCCTAAATTTTACCTAAGGAGCAGTTATTTTAATGGTTGGTTTTGCTATTCTCCAATTCAAGGCGTTTTTCTCTCTCAATATACTTTGAATAGTGAGAACCAATTTTTATTATCTCCAGTGTCAAGTCCTGTATAGTGGCGAACTAGGAGATATTTCAATAAAACTTGGCAAATAGATGTAATTCCTCGTACTTTTGAGGTCGGTTTTTTTTTCAAAACTAAATTGAATATTATTGACACAAATATCTTACAAACACAAAGCCAAATTTCTTTGATCTTGCAGGACTCGAACAAGCGACTGTTAGCGCATAACTAACGCATGATGCCAATGAAGCGTCATGCTTGAGATTGTCCTTTGATTTAGTCGAGTACCTATTGCTTATTTGATAGTAGTTGTTTCGGATGGATGTCGAACAGAGAACGGGAATAGACCCCCTGGGTCCAAACGATGACCCATTACACACACATTTGTGCCCTAATACGTGGAGCGAACTATAAGTTTCCGGAATGAATAAGAAAAAAAATACTACAAATGATCAGAAATGAATTTATTGTTTCTCAAAATATTCTCCGTTAGCGTTAATGCACTTTTTCATACGAATGAACCAATTTTAAAAACATTTATGCCACTCCTCCGTAACAATCTCTGAAACATATTTTTCAATACTCTTCGACAGCCTCTTCAGGTGATGAAAATCGTTGACCGCGTAACTGGTTCTTAATTTTTGGAATTAAATAACAGTCACAAGGCATAAAATGTCAGACATATGTGTCAGAAAAGGCTAGGCACAAAAACTCTATGGAATCTATGCATTAGTAATATACTATGTAGTAATGAATGATCATTCGAATGCGAAAATTTGTAGGTTACTAATTTGTCATTCGAATGACAAGATTAGTGATTACTAACGGGTAATAATAGTAATATTACTACTCGTTACCATAGTAAATACCGTAAATGTGACGCGGACAGGGATATTTTGATATGGACATGCAGAATGATCTGGTGGAGTTCCAAGTACTTCCGACGTAATAATCTAACTGCCTCCTTGACCGAACGGTTACCTTGCCGAACTGCCACCTCTACGTGGCTAGGTTCGATTCCCGGGCCGGGAGAAATATTTGTATGGCCTACATTTATTTCTCTCGTGAGTTTGGATGTAATTTGTGGTTGTCAATGTGTGCCCATGACACCCGCGACACAGGGTTTCCCTAGTGCGGGGCTATGTTGAGTGTATGCGTTACTTATTTTAATCTTTCGAATCGCGCACCTGATTTGAGGCGAGTGATTGTGTTTGATTGATAACTTACCCATTCGAATGAATATTATTAATAACATTGAAAGGCGCCCTAAGTCCATACGAAACAATTGCGGCGTCAGGGCGATATGGAGAAACAACAGTACGCATCGACTATTGAACAAGGGTCATTAAGTTCCTACACTATACACCTTCTCTATCATTTGAACTTATGAGATGATTCCATACCATTTCATCCATTTCTTTCCTATACGTCTAGCTCACTTTACGCCGATATACAAATCCTTTCACCGCGCTTGGACAAGCATTATTAACCGACTTCATAAAAAGGAGGAGGTTCTCAATTCGACTCGTATATATCTTTTTTGTAAGTATGTTACACGATAACTGTGATAATTGTGAACCACAGGGTACCTCATAAGTAATTCCATTTAAATTTGAAGAAAATTTTCCACCTTTAAGGGTGGCAAACCAGGGGATGAGTCCGGCTTCGTGCCCTTTCCGGTAACCGATTTCACTAAAACTTGGCAAATAGATGTAATACCACGCACTTTTGAGGTCGGTTTTCTAGTACTCTGTATTGACATTATTATTTATAGCTTGTCTGTGGTTTATACCGTCGATATGAAAAGAAGACGAAGATCAGATGAAATAAATTTGATGTTTTAAATTGCATAGTTAAAAAAAATCACGCTATAATAACCAGGGATCGGAATAGGTATAGTTTTTTTACCTAAACTTCTAGGAACATAGACAGAAAATGGAGACTGCCTTACGGCAATATTTTTTAAGTCCTGGACCTGTTCGAGATTCGGTTTCGCATTCGGTTCGGTTTCATCCCCTAATTTGTCACCCTTAGAAGTGGACTAATTTCTTCAAATTTGAATGGACCCACTACAGAGACATCTCCTTTGCAGCAAAAAAGTCTCAAAAAAAATCGCGGAACATACGCACTAAAAAAGAGAGGAAAAAAATACAATCGAATCCAGAACCTTCTCCTTTTTTTAAACTCGGTTAAAAATTGTGCAAATCTTGTGCAAACATCGTAATGACAAACGCACGTAGCAAAACAAAGGAAATGACAGTAGAACACCATCGAGAAATACATTTAGGGAACGCTTTCGATATAATTCCATAAAATAGAAAGGTCTCTTTTTGCCAAGTAGGTACCCGGAAATACTAGATTATCAAAGTTTTTCTTTTTTTACCGAACACTCTCACAGTCCCTAGGGAAAGTTATGTCACTGACACAGGTTACTTTCCTATTAGATAATAAAACAAATTGATAATCCTTATAAGTATTTATTTATTCACTTAGTATGAACTACTCTCCATATTAACAAGCTTAACATTGTCTCGGTCTCATTTAACTCGATTTTAATTATAAATAAACAACCCTCAACAAATTGGGACCTTGAAATGGTTCGCCATTATTTATTAAAGCACAATAAGAACTTAGAAAAAATTAAAATTGTTTACGCATAACTTGACAATATTTTGGACTGTTACCAATCCAAATTGCATAAACATCAGTAACGAATAAGTGTAAACCAATCAAGAAAAATTGCGTCAATCGAAAGTATATTCTCTGCTCTTCTTTTTCTTTTGTGTTATTTAAAACGGCAAACAATAAAAATTCGCACGAAGCGTTACGCCTCCACATATAAATGGCGAACGGCTAAGGAGTGGAATTCCCTGCCTGCAGACTTGTCCCTGAACGTTAAAACTTGGACCTTTTCAATGCGAGAGTGAATAGGCATTATTTAGGTGTGCACGCTCCATCGTCGACCTCGTCGTCACTTTCCATCAGATGAGATGGAGGTCAAATGCGCACTTACATTTCATTAAAAAAAAACTGTCCACCTGATAGGAAGTGGAATAAATTAATTAAATTCAATACCTTTACAAATACAAATATCTTTATTAGCTATACATAATTACAATAAAGGTCAACATCTACAATTAGGCTAAATACAGTTATTCAAAACGCATAAATTACCAGTGGCTACCACACTAAGGCAGCCCTGTATCGTGCGCCACATGGTAGAACCAATTTCCGTTACTTACAAATATATTGTTCTTAGAATATATTGAAAAATAGAACTTATTCGCTGAGGTTCGTACACTTTTTTTATCGCTTTTTCTCTTAAGGGAACGTATTCGACGTGCAAATTTCATCACGATGTTTTCCTTCGCTGAAAAGCGGTTACCTATCAGTAGCCGAAATGACATTTGCCAGAAATAACGTTTGGTCGAAATTTCATAACCTCGAAAATAATTTTGACAGGAAAATGTTTTTTCTTTTAAACCTAACTTAACCTAACTTTAACCGAACCTAATCGTGTCATTACACGTAACATTCAAATTATCGTGAAAGAACAACTGTTTCGTTATAATTCGGTTTTCAGTGTAATGAAAATTCGAACAAACGTCATTTCGGACAAAAAAAAATTCGACTTTGTGATAGATTACCCTGAAAAGCTCATGAAAATTTCCAATTAAATTTCGCACGTAACTTCTGCAAAACGAGACCGCATTCGAACCGGCTTTTGCTTGAGTGGCAGTAAGTCAAACTGTTAGGCTACCGTGACTTCATGAAATTTCACAAATATATATCGACACTGCTTTCCAGTGTAAAACGTCCAACGTGCATTTGGGAAATATTACAGGAAAGCGGTTTAAAGTTTTTTTTAAGAAAAAGAACTACATAACAATAATTTTATTTGTTGTATTGAAAACTAGACAGCTTCATCTTTTCCATATTACAAATAAAAGTAGAGTCGATATAATATATTTTATGTAGGTTTAAATAGTAGTTTTATGACTTTCACCTGATAAAAGCACTTTCGGTATGATCATAATAACTTTTAACGTCAAATAATTAGAAAAAAAATTACTATGAGTTAATAAATCACAAAAAATCATTTCAAGTTCCCAATGTTACATAAATAAAATTACTCTTACACCGGTCCAGCCTGCAAATTGTACTTATTGGGCACTTTGACGTCTTTATCTTTATCATCGAGTGTCTCTTCGGTGTCGTCGTCGTCGAAATCGTCCATGTCCAAGGGATTCCTGAAATTAAACGATGTCAAATATTAATACACAAACGACAAACATAACACTACACGATTTATGGTCCGAAAAAATTGTTTCATAAACTTACGTCACTTAGAAGACATTACCCCTTAAATGAATTCGGGACTTTATAAAGACAAACTTTCATGCTAGCAGAAATTTAGTTAGTGGAAATTTCGAGTGTCTCGACAATATTTTATCATTTTCGAGACTCGAAACTAACTAATATTTTCAGTCTCGGGAATTTCAAGACTTGAGATTTAAGAAAATTGGTTAAGACTCTTCGTTAATAATAAGTCCTCTGTATCTGAAACTATATCAAACGCCCCTTGTTTCTTCTGTGCCCACTACAAAATTAAAAAAAAATCATTTATTTTTTATTTTATAGTTTGAGTTTTTAAAGAACTTGATTATAATTACATGCTCTGATTCCCTAAATACCTTTAGGTACACTTTAAATATGGAAATGTCACTTGTAAAGTAGTCTCGAAAGTGTCATTTTTCCCGGGAATTTCGAAATCGCACAAATCTTAAATTTTTTCCCGGAACGCAGAAACGCAGCGAGAATGTAAGCCTTAGTTAGCAGAAACTAAAATACTGTAAATAAACTTACTTGTTCCAATCGATCTTGTGCCGTTTCCTGTAAATATATTTAAAAAAATAACTTGAGGTTTTCGTTTTAATAGTACATTGTGTATTAAAGACGTTAAATAATTACGAGCGAGACTCTATTATAGAAACGAGATTCGTAACTCCCGTACCGCTACCCTCGTGAAACATTCAATGGTTTTCATCACACTTGCACGTAAATGGTATTGCGTTGCATTGCATTGCTTGCGGGCTAACTTGATTATAATGCCCAAAAATAAAACCCCAGTGCCTTTTTTCTTCTCGTTACAGACATGGTCGTGTATTGAGAATAAAAAAGACCCGAAGGTTTTATTTGGGGTACCCGAATAAGACTCTGCACCTATTATACGCAAAATATGCACCTAGACGTCGAATTACGGACCAACCGTTACACCATACCATAAAAAAGTCAAAACTAACTCATTTTGTATAGGCCAACATTCTTGAAAAACAGCGATAAGCAGATAATTTATAATTTAATTTGATAATTTGCTGATATAATCGAAATTCGGAATTTACTTAATATTAAAAAGTAAAATGGATTGAGAAGATATCAAATGAGTAAGTTTTGAAAAAGGTTAGGTAAAAGAGAAATCTTTAGAATACAATAGTGTTAGCAAAAGCTATATAGTCGGTTATTTGATTTGAAATGCTTATTGTTGCTTGCAATAACTATCAAATTTTGTAGAATAGGTTGCCGATTTGGTTTGGGTATAATCAATAAAAAAAGACAAAATTGCAACTCTAAAAAATATTGGTGGAATTGTTCAAATAAAATGTATGTTTTTGTGGGTTTTAAGGGTTTTCATACCAGATTACAGTTAATATATGTTACAGGTATGTAGTTTCATTTTAAAATTATATGCTTGTGCTTATAATAGAGAACAGAAGGGGAAAAATGTTTGGACATTAGTGACAGAGTAATAATTACGGAGAAGATAGAAGGGAAAAGAAAAAGAGGAAAACCAAGACTGCTGAACAAATAAAGAGGGAGATCACCACTGAGCATCTATAAAGACCTCAAGGAGCTGGCTATGGACCGTGAGCAGTGGAGGAGACTACACATACAAGAACCTGGCTCTTGAATAGGATGATGGCATACAAAATATAATACGACTGTTTACTTACAACTTTTACATGACTCATATTTGTGTTAGTAAATAGCTTATGAACTAGAAGTTTTAAATAATTAATGATTACGTGTAGTGCACACGCATTATTTATGTATGCACAGTCCAGTCCATTGACAATCATATTCAAGATGATCACCACGGAGGGGGCGCGCTTGCGCATAATGGCATGGAAGCCGCCCCGCTCGCCTCGCAGAACATACCCAAGGCGCTGCAGCAGCGGGGCAACCCTAGTACTGCCCTCAACGCGTTATTATACTGGACGCAGTGAGCTTCATATGCGCAACGGCTGTGCACGTGTAAAAATTGTTCAGAATGATCTAAACAATATTATTTTCACTTCACGCGGGCACCTAGCGTACCTACGAGCTATCATATTAATTATGTCTCATCTTTAATTTATTATACCTATTAGTGGCGATGTAATCCTGGTCCATGTACTCTTCGGAGACCTCAACTGAGAGCGGCTGGCCGCGGTGGTCCTGTAGAATGCCGAAGTAGCGCGGCGCACGCGTCACCGTGAACAGTAAAGCTGGAAAAACCATTACTATATAATAAATGACGCCACAGGGGAAAGTATTAGGAAACCGTTGAGGATGGACGTAACCTTTAAATAAAAATGAAACATAAAGTGGCAAAAATTTTATTAACATCTTTTCTCATCGACTTAGTACAGCCTTACTCAACACAATCCAAATTATTTCATATTAAATTAAATACTTTTTTCTACGATTTGTGACAAAGTTGAAATTGTTGAAAATTTAAAAATTGTAACAGCTTAACTATTATATTGACTAAATCAAACTTTAATAAATAAAAAAACGTTTTCAACAAAGTTTAACGACATTTACAGGTACTCCTAATCAACCTCAATCCACTTGACTAATCTGTACTAATGGGAAATTAAAACAAATGAATTCGCTCTGGACCTTTTGGAGGGAAGAGTGTCGTTTTTATTTTGACTTTCAATTATTTTGTGAAATCTAGTTTAAAGTGGAACAGGATAGTGCTATTGTGCCTTAATCGAAGATTAAAACGCGAAATTATACGAATCTCGAACTAAAATACCCGTATCGGCCCGTTCTAAGGAATCCCGAGTCAATCAATCACGCCGCCTCAAATTGCCTATCCTCTTTGTGGCGGCCATATTTACAGAAACATAATTCAACTTCATGTACCAAAAAAGAATAATGTACCAAGACTTGGCTGTATGGTGTAAAACCTTTCCTTTATGGAAAGAAGAAAAAAAAATTAAAACAAATGAATGAATAAAATGACAGTCGATATTTTTCTTTTTTCAAATTTGACCTAAAGAGACGAACAAACACTGCCTAGCAGTACCGGTATATATATTTCCTCTAGACCATAGACAGCAGATCACACATTTTTATGTAGTTTGTTACCGGTAAGTCACATGTGTAATAAGGCAGAGTGCGGAGCTTAATTACGAAAAGGGCTACCGTAAGCGTTACCATTAATTATTGAGTTTTTTTTTAATCTGTTTACGAAATTGGATATACCTAATTCTACCGCGGTATCTACCTAATATTTTGAACACAGAATGTACCCTAATGGAAGAGAACACAATATTATGCATTTATTCAGTAGCAGTAGATCCTTGTGAAACAGTAACTCCAGGGAAGTAATGCCACCTTACTTATTTCTGCGGCCAAGCAGTAATGTGAGCAAATAATTTCCGCGTTCCGGTTTTGAAGGGTAAGGGTGCTGGTGAAATTACAGGCACATGGGATTGTCAACTTATGTCTCAGGGTGACGGGCGCAGTGGCAGTGCCCCTAAGATCTTTGCGATTCAATGCTCTAAATGACACTGCAACTGTTATGGACAGCGCATGAGTTGTTCGTCCCGTCACTTGTTAGTATAAAAAACCTAAAATTCACTACCTAATAGTCAAATTAATGCTTGGCAGCAGTAATAGGTATGCTGGTAGTACCTGGCTGGACGAACTCTTTCACAAGGAGCTCTACTGCTACTTACATGTATAGACTATTTGTATCACTGATTTATATTTGTACGGGTTTCCGTTACGGAGAAAGTGTTAAGGAGTATCCATTGCACATCTAATGTGGGTCCGATACTCGACAAATTCGTTGAAAGTTTTTTCAAACAATGTTCGTTTTACAAGATTGATGATAATCACTGACTTGTAACATATAACAATGTTACCATTGAAGAATTTCAATTCATTTAAACCAATTCTTTCTTTTAAATGCTTTCAGCGACCAACTTCCGTCATTATTCGATATTGCACAACGTAACATTCTGAGCGCAGGCTGCGTTTTTAAATTAAAAGCAGTATTTCAAGCAATCGTTGCGTAATGAGTGTTTTAAAATCGAGTACCGTAGTTAGGCTATGAAGCTTTGCCGAGTGACCAAAGGCCTAAATAATAGGTATGATATTATTTATAGAAGTAAATAAAATAATGAAACCAATATTTAATGTATATTTTAATAACTAACATGACAACAAATTGAAACGAAAGCCGAAGAAATGCTACAAAACAAAAACCCAAAGAGATACAAATAACTGACCAAGTACCGCACAAATTTAAACCATTTTTTTATAAAGGTTTATGGCTTGGTTGGACCTTTAGGCCAATTTAACCAATCAATTCAATAATTTAATTAGCAAAAATACGACGTTCTAGAACTACAATGAAATTCAGTTTAGTAGCGAGTATAATAGACAACATAATTTTGATTCAGAACTAAAAAGAGCGGCTTTGTGATATGGTTGTTGAAATTTTAAATAACAGGTTAAAGTATAGGATTAGAAAGGATGATTAATATACTCACAGTCATCGACTCCGTGTATACTTTTAAAAGCTAAACATAAAACTATTAAAACAACATGTAATTTCAACTTTGATTCACACATTTTTGAATGTCCTTTTTTATGAACTACTTTGTCAAATCTAAACTGCTTAATAAATCAAGAAAATTTTATGTTTCGAAATCGGTGTCATGCCGTTAGATGGAATATTTTTCACTGTAAACTTTAATATGTTTAGGTTGCTTGCCCGACGGAATGTGGAACAAAAATTGTAGCTAGCAGAAACTTGCATTGCTTAATAAGTTTTGAAAATAATCATATAGTTTACTAATTAGGGTATTGTTTGAAAAACGTGAGTTAAACAGGTAAAAAGTGCGATAACTTACACAATGTTGTTAACACGTGAATTGAACCTACACAAGAAATTGAGACGGTGATTAAATTATGTAAGTAGGTATAAGAAAGAACGAAAGAAACAAAGGGCTTTTATTTGATTACCACAAATGGCACCACGGAAGAAAAAACCAAAGCTAATAATTAGATAAAAGATAAAAAAAACGAACAGAAAAATACAATTTGAAATTAACATCGAAAAGTAAAAAAAAATACGTACAAAACAAAATCACAACAGAACAAAAATAAAATATAAAACACTAATTATATTCACAAAAACAAAGATATTTGGTGTGGTGCTAGATGCGGTAGCAAAAGAGTCCGTTAATCAGCATTTGTTACCAAACGCAGTGCGTTCCCAGAATTGATTTTCATCTAGGACCCAGATTTTAAATTAGAACTCTATGATATCTAAATCTCGTATCATAGTAACGACAAAACATGCCATCATGCTTTTCATAAGTGAACGTCATTCTCTGATAGTGATATTATGGAATTAACGAAAGTAACACTGATTTTATTAATCTATGTAGTAATGCAATGGAATCATTGTAAATATTCAAGTCATTATTCATATTGGGTTAATTCGGCATTTGCGATGATAAAAGCCGAAAAAACTAATAGAAAAGATCTCTAACAAACATTGTAAGGCATTTGGCGTACAGACGCAGGTTCGTGTCCTATCAGATCGATGGAATTTTTCTTTGTGTTTTATCTTTGTATTAATATATGAATGTAACTTTGAACTTAACTTTTTTCGTTTTATCTCCTCCTTCCTAATCCCGTTCCCAAATTGTCTTTTTATAAGTATCCCAGTTTTTAAATACAAAAGTCAAAAACCTTGTAAATGCCTGAAGAGCTAACCGCAACAAGCCATGAGAAAATTAAAAATTATACGCTTTTATCCACCTTCCATTCTTGTTTTATTAAAAAATAATTGCGCATTTCTAAAGGGCACCTGTGACTTTTTTAAATTCATCTGATGTGATCTCTAAAAAAGGCAGATCTGTCACTATTTTAATTTGTTCCTAGGTGGATAAGGTATGAAGTTACAGCAAGAGAAAAGTAGATATTTTTTTATTTCATTTCTTTAAACTTTTTTGTTTTTAATACAAATAGAAATCATTTATTCCTTGAACAATTAACGCAGTACACGTGCATTTTAACATAATAATGTGTGCTGTGCTGCCAAGGAAACCGTGACCCACTGAGCATGTTTCGTGTCACTAAAAGTGATACGCAAAGGTCAATGGTGATACGACTCTGATTTTCAACGGATCCGACAACAGAACACACATGACACGGAACATAGTAGCCGTCACAAATTGACACTAAAAGCATTGAATGAAACAAGCACATATTACTTTAAACACAAAACGTATTCAGTCTATTCCATTAAGGTACAATAATGGATGCAAAGGTAATGGTAACGTACAATTATGCATGAGTTACAATGTGTAGGTATTATTGTATAGGCAATTAATTTCATAAAACATGAATAAACATTTGAATTGTAAATAGCATCGTAAATAAAATATAATTGTAAAAATTTGTGTAATAGCAAATAATAATTTTATCAATGTCTTATCACGTCACTAGCTGTTAAAAAATAAAATTGGGATGGTGAATAATTTAATAAAATTTAACTAAACGCTTAAAAACTAACAATATGTAGACGACTCCGACACATCAACAGCCACGTTGAGATTGCTGAATATTAAGCAAGTACGCTTTGAGTAAGCTTTTAAAAATAAGTAAGTTCTCGGTTTTGAGTTTTTGTCACAAGCCCTTTCAACTAAAGGTGGCATATTTGATCTCTATCTCACCTGATGAAAAGTGACTATGGAGCATGCACACCTGAACAATGTCTATTTACTGTCGCCTTCCAAGTACTATTCTTCTTCTTCCTGTCCTTATCCCACGCTAGGTGGGGTCGGCACAACATGTATTTTTCTTCCACTCTCCCCTATCAGCCGTCATTTTTATACTCACACCTTTCTTATCCATGTCATCTTTCACACAATCCATCCATCTTTTCTTTGGCCTTCCTTTCCCCTTATATCCATCCACATTCATACCTGGCACTCCTCTCGTCACATGACATTCTTCCCTTCGCATGACATGTCCATACCACGCTAACCTATTACTCCTCATCTCTTCCCTCACTGGCGCCACTTTAACTTCCCCTGATGTACTCATTCCTTATCTTATCCTTTCTCGTCACTCCACACATCGATCCATCCAAGTTATATTATTCAGGGAATAAATCCGCAGGCAGGGAATTCTACTCTATACCCGTTCGCCATACAAATCTGGAAGCGTAACGCTTCGTGCTAACCCTTGGAATATCCACGACGTAGGAGTGCAACCCCAGCCTACGCTTTGTCCCCCGACATGATGGAAAGGGAAAGGCGAAATTAGATAGATTTTTAATTCATTTCTTGACTTGTATTCTTATAGCTTGAATCGTTCTTAAACTCGTATCTTATAAAGAGTCATTATTCAGGCGATGGCAAAACTGTTGTGTCATTTAACTATTTATTTTAAATTTATTATCAAGGGTATTAATTTGGATTCATTACTTTATGACTAGTTAAAAGCCAGTGTGCAAATATAAAGAATCAGCCTGCAAAATCCGTGTATACAATATATTTTTTGCATTGCAGTAACTTTGTGCTTTAAGATACGAGTTTGAGAAAGGAAGGCGACGATGATATTACCTAATTGACCAGTACTCAATTCTATAGCATTTTCGATGTAGTTAAATACAGGAATGAAATAATGAATAGGTAAATCCGTCGATACCTACAAAATATTCCTACCGTATTAGGTAGTAACAGGGTAAGGTTGTCGGGAGAGGTGCATGCATGAAGAAAGATATATTTCCCTATAAGATATCTCGAGAAAGGATTGTTTCCTTATGAATTTATTTGTATAGTTGTAGCTTATTCATCGTTGTCTTCTTGCAATAACAACGTATCATAGCACGATACGTTAATAATATGTTGATAACGTTTAGTAGCTGCCTCCATGGCCGCACGGTTACCATCCTGGACTGCTACGCAAAGTTCTCAGGTTAGATTCCCGGGCCGAGAGACATATTTGTATGGCCTACATTTATTTCTCTCGAGAGTTTATGTGTAACTTGTGGTTGTCCATGTGTGTGTATGGACACACATGCCATGTTGCCATGGGGCAACTATGACACAGGGTCTTCCTAGTGCGGGGCTAAGTTGAGTGTGTGCGTTATAATTATTATAAAAAGTAGCAGTAGAGCTTTTTGTGAAGGTGTTCTCCCAGGGAAGTACTGCCACCTTATCTATTTCTGCCGCCAAGCATTAGTGTCAGCACTACTGTGTTCAGATTTTGAAGGATAAAGGTGTTAGTGTTACAGGTACATGGGACTTGTCTTTGCGATTTAAAGCTCTGGGTGGCACTGTAACTATTATGGACAGGCGTGTATCTTTCCATCAGGCGCACGACGTGTTCGTCCCGTCACTTGATATTACAAAAAAAAGCCAAAACAAAACCACAATTATGTTTCTTGCATTTAATACAATTAAAGAAACTTAAAACCTAACTGTAAACATTATAGTACAACTATCTCCTATAGAAAAGGTTGCCTTCCCCACCCCACAGCCTTCTGCCGCCGTATCCTATCAGCTCGAGCCGTAGAGCGTTGTATTTCTTGAAGAACAACTTCTTTAAGATACGCTTGCGACGCTTGTCTTCCTTCAGACAACTTTCCAATTTATCCATACAAACATCCTCTCTGGAAATAAGACAAAAACAATTCAATTTGAATTAGTAAAAATTACACCTCTCTCATCGCCACTCAATGACGTTTCATAAGTAAATACTAGATAAGTACATTTACAGTATTGATTATTAGAAACAATTATTTTTATAAATTTAATAATAAAAGACTTAGACTTAGAACTTTAATTATCGAGTTCTTAGGTTTTCGCAATTGTTGGTCCCATGATCACGGTTGACTGTCAACTTATCTTTTCACGGTTGACTGTCAACCGTGACCAGGGAACCTGTAAAGGGCCCGAAACGTCGGTTTGTTTGAAAAACAAATATACGCGATTTAAATCCGGAAAAATAGTTTCATTTCCTATGTGTAACAATCGCGAAAACCTAAGAACTCGATTATACAAGACTTGTAATGTGAAACATAGACCCGTAAACATAGACGGACACCTAAAATTCTTGAAAAACCTTACTTATAATTCTGATCAAGCAACAAATTGATGGGCTCAGTCTTCGTGGACTTATCGGGAAGTCGTGACCCAGGTGGCATCTTCGCTAGATCTTTGAAGATACCCATGATTGTGTTCTCCAGCTGCGCCAGCTTTGGTACCATAAGCCGTTTTATTACCTGAAGAAAAGAATTAAAAAGGTTTAGGTAATGAAAAGGTGATCGTCATAATTAAAAATGTGCACTTGTGCTAATTGAATTCTTACCTTTCCACATTTATTTCCGGTCTTACAAGGCGTTCTGAACTTCCGCCCTAGTTCCATTGTGGGGAGATTCTGAATCTGTGTGATAACGTTCGATAGAGTGTTCACTGCGGTCTTTTGAGCTGTAAATTTAATTTAAATTATATATAGTCGCTTAAAACGAGATTCCTTTTTAATAAAGTGTTAACATAGGACATATTTAAACATTATAAAGGTGAAAAATATGCGCTAATCATAACTTTTTTATTAAAAAAATCGACCTCAAAGGTTTGTGGAATTACATCTATTCGCCAAGTTTTGTTGAAATCTTAACTGAAAGTGAGTGAAATCCAATAAAACGAATTCATCCCCTAATTTGCCACTCCCTAAGGGTGGAAATTTTCTTAAAATTTGTATATGATCGTTACTGAGACAGTCCTTTTCCAACAAAAAAGTAATCATCGAAATCAAAAGTAAAAATCAAAATTTCGGAATAATCGCGTAACATATACAAAAAAATACAGTGGAATTGAAAACCTGATTATTTTTTGCTCTCAGTTAAAAATTAAATTACAACGTACCCATTTTGTTTCTTCTCGTTTTCCCGAGTCTGCCTATTTCAGGTTTACTGTATTCTCCCGAATTGCTACCATCTACAAAACTAAATATAACTACTGTACAAACAAAATTAATTAAAAAATGCTTTAATGAAACCATTATCACTGATTCCGGCGTTACCGATCACGCCTGTGGAAATTATTGAAAGAAATAGCTATTCAAAAGTACTTCTTTGAAAGTTTGGAAAATAACAGTAATTGTTATTGATTTTAGTGTTCCGGTCTTATGTAGTTGTTGAAAAATAATAATCCAATTGCCTGCAGCAGCCAATTGCCAATGAGTAGGAGAACAACCTTATCGGTTGGTTTGCCTCATACACTCGTTCCACTCACATAATAGCGCCTGTACTACACAACGTAGCAATGATTACTTACTTATTGGCTGACCACTCTCGACTACGAGTCGACTGAAAACATACTTACTTTACTGAAATAGGTAGCATTCACACACACACTTACACACACTTACACACACACACACACACACACACACACACACACACACACACACACATGTACGCACCCACGCACACACCCACATACGCACACACGCGCACACACACATTTTTGCACTAGACAGCCCATGCTTTATTTTGTAATTTATTTGTATTTTTTGTATTAAGTTTATGTCACGTTTTCTTACACTAAGAGGGAGTGAGCCTGGTGATCTGTAACACAGGTTCCCAACCTAGTACAGACTCCAGCTCTCACTAAGGCACTTGATATTTGTTATTTTTATTTTTTGTAATTAATAATTGTATTTTTAATGTATTCATACACTGTAACTACAACCTTAATGAGAGAAAATAAAGCATATTGTATTGTATTGTATTGTATAATGATAGCGATTGCTCTATATATCTTTTAAGGCGTTATTAGAAAAATGTATATTACAATAAATTATGTCAAGATTTTTAAAGTAACGAAAGATATGGTTAGAAATAGTCAATTTAAAAATACAATTTTAATTAACGAAAACAACATAAATATTAATTAGTAAACCGCATTCCCATATTCGAGCTGCCAAACAACAAACACGTCATGTCATCAAGCAAGCTGTCATGTCATGTCAGCATGTCAATTGTCAGAAAAAACGAGGTTATGTTGTTGTTGATTTCATACTAAGATTTTACAAACCACCGAATTTAAATAAATTCGCATAATGGACGTTGATTTAGAAAAACAGAAAAACGTAAAAATAAATGGTACAACAAACGGAATGGTGAAAACCATCACAGTCTCTTGGTCGAAAAATGTTACCTCAATAGATTTGAGAAATAAAAACTTGTCTGAATTGAACGATAAAATAGACTTTCCTCCTAAATTAATGGAACTAAATTTATCTAACAATAAGTTTTTGGAACTTCCGGCTTCAGTGCGATGTTTAAGGCATTTAAAAGTGTTAAATTTGTCGTTCAACAACATCGAATATTTCGATGACGTACCCGACTTTTTGCATACTATTGAAGAATTGAATCTGGCGAATAACAAGCTGGCCGGTCCGCCGTACTGGGTATGGTTTGAATTTCCAAATCAACTGAAAGAATTGAACTTAAGTTACAACATTAATCTTACTTCTGTTCTTAGAGGAGACTACTTTGAACAACTACTTCAGTGCAATACCTCGATAACTGTCGTAAAGATGACAAACTGTAGCTTAAGAACACATAGGGCTCTATTACAGACTTTTCCTAAAGCAAAACAGATGGAAATTGGCACAGACGACTTTAGCTGTTTAATGTCAAATAAATTTGACCAAATCCCTTTTCAAGGCTTAGACAATTGCCGTGATATTGAAAGACTGAACGCAAGCAATACTCACATATACAATATAGATAAAAGTATAGAAGTTTTCAAGGATATAGTTGAGATAAACTTGTCTCAGAACCATATACGGTCTTTACCCAACGAGTTCTGCAATTTAACAAATTTGAAAATTTGTATATTATCTAGCAATTGCATATTGATCTTGCCAGATACCTTTGTAACAATGAAACGGCTGGTTTGCTTAAGAATTGATTGTAATGAACTGTGTACGCTTCCTGATAACTTTAGTGCATTGGAAAATCTCAAAATATTAGATCTATACGACAATGCATTATATGAAATACCTGAATCTGTTCTAAGCCTACAGGAATTAGATTTAGCTCTAAATTACATGGACGAACCGAACAGTGATGATTATTTGGAGAAAAAAGGGAAATTGAGACTAAATACAACAGAAAGAGGAAATGGAAAGTAAGGGAGCATTGCATTATTAATTACCTATAATATACTTACAGATAAGTATAATTTTTTTATAAAAAACCTGACTTCAAAAATTTGTGGAATTATACCCATTTAGACCAACTTTTATCAAAATTGGTTAGTGTAAAATGGGTAAATCGAATAAAAGTCCAATAAACCGGATTCATCTCCTAATTTGCCATCCTTAGAGGGTGAATATTTTGTACAAATATGAATGGGACCACTAATGAGGTACCCCCTTTCCAACAAAAAAAATCATTGAGATCGGTTCACAAATATCGGCGCCTAATATTATACACACAAAAATATGCGGTCAAAAAGAGAACCTCCATCTCTTATGAAGTTAGTTAAAGACAAGGAAGGATACTTGAATACCCTCCGCTATTTTAACAATAAATGCCTGCCAGTTTTCTAATATCAAAGTTTATTGAAAAATTTTCATGACTTAAATTTTTTTATAAAATAGATTGGCCCGGACATCCGCTGCTACTAATGGTGTCTGCACACTTGCATATCTATATAAGTAACCCCTTTAGCCATAGTAACATATGAAATGAGGAATAAAATCTCAGCAACATAAAACCCGGCAAGTGGCAGGTTTTGCAAGTTATAATACTCGTATCACTATTTTTATGTAATTTATATTTTAATGAATTTCAGGAAGGTGGAAGTAGAAAGATCTGAAAGTGAGCAGTCAATAAACACAACTGATGATGAAGAATTATTAAACTACTTAAAGATCGAAGAGACAGGTAAAAAAAAAAGAACCTGTATAATCAAAATTTGCTTGTACGCCAAATGAAAAAAATTACATAAAAAAAACAACTTTACTTTCACATATGTGTTTGCGTGCGTGCTTGCTTACTTAAGTACGTAGTAGTTACTTAAGTAAATTGTATTTAATATTTTATTCATAAGTTTTTTAAACTCATGCATTTCAGAACCTACACGTCCAAGTCAAAATGATGATGATGGTAATATGTCATCAGAAGACTGGGATTCAGACGAATACTGGGTCCCTCATTATATAAAACCCAGACCACCTCCACAAATGCAATGGATCCATTTTGTCAAGCGAAAAATGCAGGAAGGTAACTTCTGCCCAATGGATTTACACATTGTGTCAATTAGTGAACAAGTAAAATATGAAAAGTTGACAAACCCTACTCCATTCATAGAGGTTGAAGGACAGTTTGATGATTATTCTAGTGATGAAAGCTGATTGGTACTTAACTTTTATTCTTTAGAACTTTATTATTATCATTTCATTTTGCACTCTTTATCAGATACTTTATGTGACTTTGATTTTGATAATGAATTTGCTTATACAATATGTTATGAGGAATCCCGGCCTGTCAGTGGTTATTCTAGTACAACCTCATGACAAATGAGAAAAATTTATGTTGTCAATCTAGACTAATTAGAGAAAACCGCCTTGATAATTGTGCATTGTTAACTCCCTTCATCTGACAAATAATTATATAAATAATTGTGTTATTGTAGATATTCTAAAATATGCTGAAAATTATTATTTTTCTAAGTGGCAACTTCTCTACATAAATGTGTAAATTGAAACTAGCGAAATTGGCTTAATTAACTTAAAATTGTGCATGCTATTGGGATTGCCATATACATTTATTCTTTTTTATTTCATTTCTATTATAGTAATGCTATAACCAAATCCAGCTTCTATGTGAGCAACTTTAATAACTATAGGTAGATGATAGCAGTATTTAATAATTGCAGGTCTTTTTGACTGACATTCAAATATTTGTATTATAACAAAGATAACTCTAACAAATAATTCTATGGTACAAATTTATTGATAGTACAAATTGTAACCATTAACTGCGTTGTGTTGTACAGGGTCAAACATCAAGCTTCAAACTTAAAATTTAAATTGAACTCTATTTGCCTTGGGATAAAAACTTTTGCAAGCAATTCTCTTTTTCATAATATTATTATAGATAGATTTTTGTATGATTACTTATTTACTTTGTATGATTTATGATTTTCAATTGATGAAGGAAGAATTTGATTATGGATTTGAACAGATAAGGCTTGTACGCATTATACACATTGTCCTAGTAGCTATGTACGTACAGGTTCCAATAATTTTTGTAGTGAAGTTTAGCTGTAGAGTAATGTAGGTACTAGGGTTGTTGCTGATGCAAGTTTTGAACACATCAGTGGATGCTGATTTTTTGCCTTGATTTTGTTATATCCTTATGTGCAGTACAGCTCCTTGTGAAAGAGTTCGTCCAGGGAACTGCCACCTTACCTATTTCTGGTGCCAAGCAGTTATATCAGCAATAGTGCGTTCCAGTTATAATACTGGTGAAATTTTAGGCACATGAGATTTGTCAACTTATGTCTCAAGGTGACGGACGCAGTGGCAGTGCCCCTCAGATCTATGTCTTTGAGTGGTACTGCAACAGTT
Organism: Hyposmocoma kahamanoa; assembly: GCF_003589595.1. Taxonomy (NCBI): domain Eukaryota; kingdom Metazoa; phylum Arthropoda; class Insecta; order Lepidoptera; family Cosmopterigidae; genus Hyposmocoma; species Hyposmocoma kahamanoa. The sequence continues at coordinate 2,701,723 of NW_020653409.1, read as the reverse complement.
ATGGACAGGCGTGTCACTTACCACCAAGTACCGACTTGTTCGTCTCGTCACTTGATTTCATAAAAAAAATCTTTACTGAATGTGTACATGAAAAAGCTTTCTATTTTTTTAGATATTGTAATAAAATATAGTTTAAATGATTTTATGACATTTATTAATAAAAGAATCAATCAGATTTTTATAACAGTTGTATTTTAAAAACAAAAGCTGAGCTGCTTTTCATCTGGCAGTCTGTTTCTGTACGGTTTGTTCCATTGTACCTTTTAAGTCATGTCACGACTTGAACATCCGTAATTGATATCAGCATCAATCAATGCGGAGGCTGATGCGGATGCAGATATCTTATTTATGCAGATAATCGGCGGATGCAGATATCTTAAATTATGCAAATTATGCTCTGTTGCGGATGGTAATATTCGCAACAACTCTGGTACCAACAGATGCCTCAGACGGAATATGTGGTGTAGTAGACACTAGAAACGTATTTACATTACTCCATGGCCAATCAAGTGCCGGAGCCCAGTAAGAAATCAATGCCGCAATCATTGGTTTCAACTACTTATTCAACATTTATAAGCTGTTACAAAAATCCGACAGGAAATAGGGCTCGTGATTGGACTCATTACAATAAATTGGTTTAGGCAATTCATAACTTTAATTTCTGGTTCCCCATAAATAGCGCGGTCAATGTATCAAGTGACTACGTAATTTTGGTAAAGACACGCTGTTAGAGTAAGCACATACTTTACGTCCACTTCATTGAACTCATGTTTTTTATAGAATCAACAAAGCCTGTTTTGTTTACACCTTTTTTTTTAAATTACACAGTTGTGTTTGACCAAATCGCACTTTTGGTGTAGGTAATGACGCCATATATGTCTAAAACGACAACTTTTCAGAAAAGAACTTTAAAGATTATACGAACGAAATTGTTCGTTTTTTTATGCTTGAATGGAAGAGTTATAAGGTTTCACGTATGATTGACATGATTTGTTTCATGCAGTTCGTAATGTTTTTATGACTCATGCGATAACGAAAAGCCGCTTGTTGCCCGTGGACCACCTCTCCGGTTTGTCTGGTTTAACGGGCAATTATTTCTTCCCGTAGTATTTTTGACGTATGGTGACATCTGGCTTTATTAAAACAATGGTGCGAAATTGTAAAACGGTGTATTACACGGGTAATATTTAAGTTAGTTTTCTTCATCTAATTTTGGTGGTAATTTTTATTATATAAATAATCAAGAATATTATTATGAAGTAAGTAAGATGGTATCCTGACATATTATTTAATATTTCACGATAATATAGTTGTATACTTAATTAATGAAAATTGTCACCGGAATTAGGCAAAGAAAACTAACTTGAAAATTACCCACATAATTATCGTCTCCGCAATCTATGAGTGATAAAAAAAATCACTGTCCAGTTTTTTTTATTTGTGCATAACATTCAGTAATAGAACACGTTAGTGAAATAAAACAAAAAAAAAACATTTTTTGAGGTAAATATTTCCCAATAAATTCTAACGCATGGTTACCTTAAAATAGTAAATAAAATTGAGCGATCGGCGCGGAGTTGTTTAAACGCCTAGGCGACAGCACATCGCGCCGCGTGACGACAGACCTGCGCTAACGCATCGCGCGATAGTTTCCTCTCAAATACATAAACTAGCGCGCTGACTCCGCCCACTGCCCCCACACCATTGTTGTTGCTATATCAAGGGCGTCTGTTAATCGTCGTGTGTCAATATTGTTAACAATTTTTCGGAAAACCTTGAGAGGTCACAACTTATTTATTAGTTAAGTATTTGAAAAAAAAAAGTATTTTTTATTTCCATTATACAGTATGCTCCTTTAAAATTAAAATGGTCAGTGGTTTTTTATAATTCTGTATATTCGGCTTAGTACTTAAAATTTCAAGTTGTAACTCATTTCAAACTCTTTATTCATATATAAGGAATGGTGAAGAAATTTTTTTTTTATTAACAGCCGAATAAGATCATATTATATCTTACCGAATTAGGCAGATACAGTATTTAGTGATGAGATAAAGGTGCCTTCAAATTAGATTTTCATACAATATTTAGAAGCGCAGTTGCAGCGCCACTGTCACGGACACGTTTCTTTTGCAGCCACAATTAGAGAACTAAAAATTACTAATTTGAAGGCGCCCTAACTGACCAATGAGCGAACCGATGTATTAGCGGTCTTATTTAATGTTTTCTATTTTTGTATATCATGTTAACAGTTGACTATTATTTTGATATGAATTATTTTGGTATATATCTGGTAATAATTTCTTGTTTTCTCAGTTTGTTGTAGATACATGATCATTTTCATTAATTAACTTACCAAATATTAATTAATTTGTAATCAAGTTTATAAATACACAGAATGCAGACAGAAACACGCTTTTTAATTTCACTTATAAATATACAAAACAACAATCGTTCTGAACAAATAACATTACAGAAATGTAATAATAAACTATGTCAAATTCAAAGCTTTTTCAATTTCTTTTGATATTTCTTCATGGATGTTGTTCCTATTTTCACGAGTAACCTGCAAAAAGAAGCTACATAAAATGTATATCTAGATATATATGGCACTGCTATTACAATAGTGTTGTAACTCAAAATATGTGAAATTCAAGATTATTAGTAAAATTTGATTCTCTTGAAGTCAATAAAACCGTCGTTTGAGTATTGCAAGAACAATTAATATATGTCTATTTAACTCACTGTTTTGTCCTTACTAAAAAATATGAAATTATTTTTCCCTTTTATTTTTAAATATAATATTTCGGAAGTAGGAAATTGTTTAGACGTCTGTAATAAACTTTAAACTATATATAAGTTTTAACAATATTCAATATGCAAATGAGTAATTCGTTATTTATAGATTCTGAAAAAATATACTTTTTGAGTTAATAGAATTATTGTATTGACAGTGCGTATAACCATCGGTCGGAAAGGGTGTTCCACATATATAGATACATGTATAGATATAGCTACAGGGAGCGACACAGAGTTGTTAAAACCACTAAATATTAATGAAATACTTTTTGGAATTAGGAATTCCGAAAATGGTTTTACTGCGTCGTAGGACAAGAATAATACAACTCTTTTTTATTCTCTGCTTTGGTAAATTATCTGCTGCATTTTTTTACATGGCACCATTCGAACTACTTTAAAATCCAACTTCGACTTCCTAGGTCAGTAGTTTTGTCCTACGATGTAGTAAAACCATTTCCGGCATCCCTAATTCGAAAAAGTAATTAATGAATATTTGGTGGTTTTAACAACTAATATATAATAATAACATTAATTTAGGGATACCATGCCAAAGGCAAGACTACCAAAAATTTTAGAATTAAATAATATTATGGTCTATAGACCACACATGCACATGGGAAGATACTGCCTACCGTCTGCGCCCTGGAAGTTTTTTAATAGATACACTTTGGCTGCTTCCATCTTAATTTTCCGAGAATATGAAGAATCCTAGCTTGCTCATACCTATACATATAGAGATGCCTAAGCTAAATACCCTGCCAGGGTCCATGTGATATTTACTTGTAAATGTGTATACCATGGTTGCAATAAATTATATTCTATTCAGTAACAGTAGAGCTCTTTGTGAAACAGTTCGTCCGGGGAAGTACTGCCACCTTACCTATTTCTGCCGCCAAGCAATAATGTAAGCTGGTAAGGGTGCTGGTGAAATTACAGGCAAGTGAGACTTGTCAACTTATGCCTCGGGGTAACGAGCGCAGTGGCTGTGCCCCTAAGATCTTTGCGATTTAAAGCTCCGAGTGGCACTGCAACTGTTATGGATAGGCGTGTCGCTTGCCACCAGGAGCACTTGTTCGTCCCGTCACTTGGTACTTATTATGTAAAAAAAAATTAAATTCTTGTTTTAGTTTCTGTCTTGTTGTATAGACAATGACGAGAAAATATTACTTGGCATTGAATTAACTCTATGGCATAAAGTCCTTTTCTTCACTCAGATCTTTGTTTCACAACGAATACTCCAATGCAAGCACATCAGCCAATGGCTGCCTTTCTTTCAATAAATTAATAAAACAACTTACCATCCAAACTTTACCTCTGCTGTTATTCCTAATGGACTCGATAAGCAGGTCTCCTTTCCTCAAAGGTATAGTTGCCAATACAACATTATCCGAAGTTTGGCTGAAAATATCTTTTATTCTGCTCTTGAAAAGGTCACTGAAGAACTCCATTTTACCTATTTCATCTATTACTATAAGATGTGCGCAGGGATTTTCTGGCTGTAAAAAAATATGAGAGGAGAAAGTAATGAAATGGAAGAGATTTATTTATTTCTTACATAATACAATATTATAAAAAAAAACCAACCTCAAAAGTTCGTGGAATTACATCTCAAATAGATGTACTTATAGTTTCTTGTTTTATTGAAATTGATTACCGATAAGTGCGCGAAACCGAATTCATCCCCTAGTTTGCCATATAGTTTAAATGGGACCAACTAAGGTAGGTACCCAACAAAAATCCAATAAAAAAAAATCATCAGTCAATTCACAAACGTCAATGTAACACACTTTTATAAAATACAGTCGAATTGAAAATCCGCATTTTTTAAGTCGGTTAAAAACAGATAACCATCAAATTACATTGATAGCGAATTAAATATGATATTAGAATTTAGTAGTAGTAGAGCTCCTTGTGAAAGTTTTTTTATAACACAAAGTGTCGGAACCAGCTAGTGCCGTGGTGCAATGGTGTAAGCGCACGCCTATCCATAACAATTGCAGTGCCACTCAGAGCTTAAATCTCATAGATCTGAGGGGCACTACCACTGCGCCCTGGGACATAAGTTGACAAGTCCTATGTGCCTGTAACTATATTTCACTAGCAAGTACCCTTACCCTTCAAAACCGGAACGCAGAAATGCTTACATACCTGCATGGCGGCAGAAATAGATAAGGTGGCAGTACTACCCTGGACGAACTCTTTCACAAGGAACTAGTGCTTCTAAAAACTGTTCGTCCAGGGAAGTATTGCCACCTAAGGCTGATTATACACCATACTCGGTACAACTGCAGCATCATACCTCAGTATCAGGGGCGCAACTGCAGCCCATGCGGCGTGATCACCTGAAATCATAAATGAGTAGACAATTGCAGCAACGCTTGCCGCCGCAGTTTCAAGTAATGCCGCCGCCGCGGTCGTGTATGAAATTGTGTAAACAAATGCAAAGGCAACTACAGCTGCGGCGCCGCAGCGGCAGTGGTGTCGCTGTTTTACGACACCTTGTGTAATCAGACTATTTTTGCCGCCAAGCGGTAATGTGCGCATTACTGCGTTCCAGTTTGTGAGGTGAGGGTGAAATTACAGGCGCAAGAAACTTGTCAATTTATGTCTCAAAGTAACAGTGCCCCTAAGCTGTCGTACTGACCTAGGAAGTCGAAGTTGGATTGGAAAGTAATTCTAAGTGTCTTGTAAAAAAAGCAGAAGATAACTGACAGCCAGGTTGCAATGATCGGCAATATGCGGGGCTCGGTGCGGTATTTAAAGCTAAGGAGGGGCGGAGAGTGGTCACTCTCTCTACTTTTTTATTCTCTGCTTTGGTATAAGGTCACTTATCTACTGCATTTTTTTACATGGCACCATTAAAATTTCTTTAAAATCTAACTTTGACTTCCTAGGTCAGTAGTTTTGTCTTATGATACAGTATAACCCTTTCGGGAAATCGAAAAAGTAATTAATTAATATTTGGTGGTTTTAACAACTTTATTAATAATAATAATAATAATAATAATAATAAATGTTTATTTCAGTAATACAATTAACTTTACATTAACAGTGGATGGTACCTCCTATTAAGCTTATCAAGCCTGTGTCAGAAGGCACCGCTCTTCCATAGCTATAAATACATATTTAACATTTTTAACTTATACTTAATGTAGTGTTTAATTTTTACATTTCCAAACATCGACAAAAACAAAACAAACAATTTTTTTTTTTTTAACAATTTTCAATTTTCTTAACTTCTAATTTTAAATTTAATATGAATCTTAAAACGTATGTGTGTGCATTTGTATATGAAAAATTATGTGTGTGTGCGTGTGTGTGTGTGTGTGTGTGTGTGTGTGTGTGTGTGTGTGTGTGTGTGTGTGTGTGTGTGTGTCTGTGTGAGTGTGAGTGTGTGTATGTATGTATGTGCGAGTGTGTGTATGTATGTATGTGTGAGTGAGTGAGTGTGAGTGTGTGTATGTATGTGTGTGTGTGGGGGGGTGTCTGTGTGTATGTGTGTTAACCTGTTGCCATAGATTAGGAAAGTAGTGTTTTTAAAGCAACTGTTCTAATAGATCTTCGGTTTCCTCATACGATTTCGACTGTAGCCATTTTGATGTAACTTTTTTGCAGTCTCTATAACTTTTGGCGTATATTTCTAATTCCTTATTAATTAAATTGTACAAATGGGCCGATCGTTTGCTGAATTGTCTGTTTGCAAATGTTGTATTTACTTTTGGTACTTGTGCCACAATGTCTTTCCTTCTTCTCTTCGAAATATTTAGATCATATTTTAGAGACCTATGTTGTCTGAGTACAGTTTGAGTGATGTAGAGTTTCCTTACAGTGGCTAAATTTGATAGTTGATACAAATTGCTAGTGGCAAATCGTCTTTTTTTAAAATACATTATTTTAAGCAAATTGCGTTGCGCACGTTCCAACTCGAGAAAACGAGTTTTAGCAGCTCCACCCCATACAGGAATACAATAAATCAGTACAGATTGAACCAAACTCACGTAAATTTCCTTAAGTATATCCCTAGACGATGAGCCTCGCGGACCAGCGACTGGTCCTGGCACTACATATCTTAGTGTTTTAAAAATCCAATTAAGTTTTCTTACTCTTTTAATGACATGTTCGAGGTGTGGATACCACGAGAGTCGCTGGTCCACAAGAACACCCAAATATTTTGATTGTGCAACTTTAATGATAGAAGGGCATGTGCAGTTACTGGTGTTACCTGTGGTTTTGCAATTATGAATCTTTAAGTGAAAATTATTTTTAGGCTGAGTATCATTATTTATACTAAAACAGATGTAGTTTGTTTTATTAGTATTTAAGGTAAGAGAATTGTTAATTAACCATCTGTTTACACGCTCCAGTCCCCGTTCTGCACTAGACTTAAGAGTATCCCAAGAATTATCAGTGAATACAATGGCTGTATCATCAGCATAAGAGAAAATATTAGCGTTCTTGATCTGTAAATCACATAGGTCATTTATATATATAAGAAAAAGCGTAGGACCAAGAACGCTACCTTGGGGTACGCCATACAAAACCTCTTCGCACCTACTGATGTGGTTATCTAATTTCACTGTTTGCTTCCTATTTGTCAAGTAATCAATGAATATACAAAGTGGAGTACCTCTTATACCTATCTTTTCTAATTTGTGTACCAGTATGGAGAGAGAGACAGTGTCAAATGCTTTTTTTAAGTCCAAAAATACTGACAAACATTTCTTACGTTTGTCAAGTTTTTCTGTAACCAGAGAACTCAAGGAGATTACTGCATCCTCCGCAGATCTTCCACGCTGAAAACCAAATTGGTTTACAGACAATATATTGTTTTTATTTAAATAGTCTAGTAATCTTTTATTGAGTAATTTTTCCAGTATTTTAGATATCACTGATAATACGGATATAGGCCTGTAATTATTGACATCGTCTCTGTCTCCACTCTTATACACAGGAGTTATAGTTGACAACTTAAGAAGTGTCGGAAAAATTCCTTTATCAAAACAGAGGTTTGCAGCATAGGTAATAATGGGAACAACTACGGAATTTGCAGATTTTAAAAATGCTGTAGGGATATTGTCCCAGCCTGGCGCACTACTCGATTTTAGGTTCCTAATTATACTGTTTACTTCATGTTCGTCAGTATGCAGGAGAACGAAGGAGTTGATTTGTGTTGGTAAGTTTTTTAGATAAGTTTTCAGTTCATCATTCGGTGTTTGTATTTGCTGAGCAAGTTGCTTGCCAATATTAACAAAAAACTTATTTACATAATCCGCAGAGGCAGAGGGAGTCAATTTCAAATTCGTCAGTTCTGTGTTGGTGGATTTATTGTTACTAGTATACGTAATATTTTTAATATTTTTCCATAATAGTTTATTATTTTTGACTGAATTTTTTAGTATTTCTTTTTCGTAGTTTCTTTTTAGCTTCTTTATAAGATTATTACAGTAATTTCTGTATCTATTGTAGATTCGTTTATTATCTTCATCAAATGGATTACTACGGCATTTTTGTTGAAGTTTATTTCGGGTTCTAATACAACGCAGGACACCCGGTGTGATCCATGGTTTTATTATGCGGTGATTACTTGGTATATTGGTGATTTTCGTGTTATTATTTAATGTTTCTGACAAAGCGTGAATCAAGTCATTTATGACCTTATTTGGGTCATCACAATAGAAAGGACTTGCTAGAATTTTCATTTTTAATTGTTTTAAAGCTTCTTCAAAGTTTATAGTTGTTTTAGTTTTTTTCACAGTGTAACTATTTTTAATTTTAGAAAGTGATAAAAGCGTTGTATAATGGTCAGTGGTAGTAGTGTTCAATACAGCCACTGTTGCTCTAAGCATTTTAGTGTTTATCCTTAACATGATATGGTCCAGACAATTTTTACCACGAGTTGGTATAGTGTGGCCTGATAGTATACCATGCATAGACAACATATTTAAATAGCACAACATATTTCTTTGCTCATATGGTGGTACTTCATGTTTAGGAGTTATGTTAATATTTATATCACCCGCTATTATAATACTTCCGCTACTTGTGTTTAAACTTTCAAGGTGAGTGCTTAGTGAGTTAATAAAACATTCCGCATTGTTATTTGCTGGGGATCTGTATATACCTAAAACTATGCAGTTCAAAATTTCAAGCTGTAAACAAGATGCCTGTTCTAAATTAATTTCAGTAGTTTTATGCTTCAATGTATTCTTTACATAAATAACCACCCCGTCGTTTTGGTTACGCTGACATGTCGTGAAATAAGAGTAATAATTAGGTAACAATGGTAGCTGTTTGTTCAAGTTAATCCTACATTCAGTTAATATTATAACATCCGTGTTAAAACTGAGTCGGGAAATATTAAGTAAAAAGTCGTCAAAGTTGCAATAGATACTTCTAATGTTTTGAGAGATCACAGTAAAGTCACATTTCTTTACATTTAAATATTTATTAAGCGCCGTAATATCACATTCCAAAGAGTGTGCGATCTCTAAGCTATCAATGTCATTTATTGTTAGTAAAGTATCATTCATATCTATCTAGCTGAAGAATTAGAACGTCAAAAGAGAAGGGGCAAAGCAGTAGATTAGGGTTATTATTAATTTTAATCGTACAAAGGAAAAAGATTAATGTATCAGTCTGTAGGTCGAGGATGTAGAGGTGTAATGTATTTTTAAGTAATGTGTTTGTGTGAGTATGAGAGAGACGAGAGTAAAGTAAGAATGATAATGAGAGAATGTGGGGATTTGTTCGTGAGTTGATGTGGTATAAGTTTACAAATGACTGTATGAGCAAACAATTGAATAGAGAGATAAAATATAGAAATCTAGCAGATAGTCAGGATTGCGATATAAGTTGGTGTACTTGATCTTCGCTTCTAATTACGATTACTGGTGATTGCTCAGATTTTCTAACGTACACCTTACCGTAACTAGTCCAGCAAAATTTGTATCCTTTAGTCTTTTTGAGGTCTCGAGCCAGAAAAAACAGACGTGAAGCATGGGCAGTTAGGTGCTCGGATACATAAACTGGAGTGTCCTCTTGAGTCTTGATTCCCAAATGCTTGGCACATATCTTATTTTTATTTTTCACGTTAAAGATCTTAGTCATTCTCAGGAAGTCAGCTTTCAGTAAAGCCGAGTTAGTTTCAATAATTATTGGTGTATTCCTTTGTTCAGGCTTTCCACGTACTCTGTAAATATCCCTGATGTCCGTTTTCTTAATTTCGCAGTTAACCGTTTTTGATAGGCAAGCAATCATTTCAATTAAATCATCTTTATTCTCATTTTCTTTTTTAGGGACATTTTTTATCTCGAAGTTAGCTTTGCGGCTACCCAGTTGAAGGTCCTCCACTTTATTTTCCAAATACGAAATATACTGCCTGTCGTCCTTAGCATTATTTTCTAGCACCGTAATACGGCTTTTCAATTCTTGATTTTGCGAGGCTAGGAACTCAATTGAGTTCTCAATGTTAATATTCGATTTTTGTACTTCTTTCATAGTGGAGTTCATATCGGCGAGTTCACTTTTTTGAGTATTTGTAAAAAATGTCATTAATCTTCTCATCTCCTCCTTAAAATCATTTAATTGGTCCCTCAGTAAGTCATTCGGTTGTGTATCCTTATTTTGTTGGCGCAAAGTTACAAAGTTCGGAGGTGTCGTCTTGTCATCAAAGTATAGCTCATCCAGTTGTGTTTGCTGATCACATTGCTGGCGGAGGATTCCATGACCAGTAGGAGATGAATTTTTGTCTCCTTCCGATATACAAATCGACATGTCAAAGTCAGATACGGTTGAGTTGCGATTTTCTTCCATATTGTACTAGGAATATAGAAGCAATCAACAATTTGTTACAAGCTGCGTAAGCACTTTGTATTACAAGCTGCGTAAGCGCTTGCACATAGGTGGAGACAGTCTTAAGAAGGCACCGCCCACACAACTTAATTGATCGACGTCACAGTTGAGGGAGGAGTCGGTAGCGTTAAGGGCGGGTAACAAGTTCGATATGTTGCACTAGTAGGAGTAAATCCACCTGCGGCTGCGCAAATTTGCACACTATCACAATTTACTATTGAAAGCACTACGCACACATCGATCCAAGTGAGAACTGGTCACGTAACTCCTAGACACTTATGAATCCCTAATTTCACTTCGGATTTAATTTACAAATTTAAATTTAAACTTTTTTGGATTAAAATGGCAACAGAGCAGTAAAACGTCTACACCTTGCGGCGGTCCGGGGGGAAGAGGAGATTTATTATGTCACTCCTTGTAGCTATATCTATACCTATACATTAATCATTAATCTATATATTTGGAACACCTTTTTCGGACATATGCTTATTAGATACAGCCACAGACATATACAGCAGAGAAGTATTAAAAATTTTCAAAATATAAGTCTCTGTTAGTTTGGCAAAACAAATTTAGCTATGTCGAACATCACAAACACTAAGTTGGTGATAGTTCTTCAAAATACATTTAGATAGGTACTTTTTTATAATATCAAGGGACGGGTTGAACAAGGCTCGCGCCTGGTGGTAAGCCACATGTCTATCCAAAGCACTTGCAGTGTCACTCAGAGCTTTAAATCGCAAAAATCCGAAGGAGCACTGCCACTGCGTCTGTCACCCTGAGACATAAGTTGTCAAGTCTCATGTGCCTGTAATTTCACAAACTTATTTAAACGTTTAAACTTACTATACCTTATATAGGGAAGGAAGTGCAATTTTTTCAAATTCCTGAATTAAAACAACATACTTTCCAACTTTATACTTTATAGGACCTGATAAAAGGCTTTGGTCTCTTGCCAGTCTACCTCTTTTCCCGTTTAAATCAACAACATCGAACCCTTCCCGCACCCGGTTTTTCCTAACTTCTTCAGTATAGAATCCTGATGTTTTTACGCCTTTCTCATTCAAAACACCAATTAATTTTTTAGTCAGAGTTGTCTTTCCTACACCTGGAATGACGAAATAAAATTTGAATTGGACAATATATTGCGCAAAATAACATAATAAAAGCTAATTTTCAAAACGTAATATCTAACCCGGTTCTCCAGTGAGGATGAAATATTTAAGCTTATTGCTAGCCATAATCCTTAGGTGAACTTGTGGACGACTTGAAACGTATTTTAGCTTCACAAATTAAATAAAAAATACTATTTTCCGATAACTATAGTTTGTTTATTTACGTACACAGCTGTTTTGATAATTCCTCGAGCGAACGAGTTTGACTTTGACTGCCATTGCCAACTGCCAATCACGTTTAGTTCCTATGCAGATCAAGTGTTATAACAAAAAGTCCTACATGATTAAAGTATACGAGCACAATTTAACTTGAGTAAATATTATAAATTTGGAACCTTAGTAATTAATTATTAGTGATAAAATAAACACAAAATATTCTTTCAATTTTAAGCATCAATCAACAAAACGTAATAATGAAATGTCAGGTGAGGTATAACACAGTCAAATTAAGAATACACTTTTTCACTTGCAGTCCAATTAATACAAGTCCACATCAAATTTTGTCACGTAGTAAGTCTTATTTTCTTATCAACTTTTATCAATACGGTATCAAAGTTCACGCAAGTTATTTTTGCCGGGTTTTTAGTTACTAGCTGTGCTTTTTTATTTCATTTCTGATTCAGGGAGACGGCTAATTAGTCTTATTGCTAAAAATGGCTTCAGTCGCTGCTGTAACCCGCATTTTGCTCGGAAAAAACCTGCTTAACAGCGGGCGTGTAGCTGTTCTTCCCAATACCGGTTTTGTGAAGTTCTACAGCGCAGGTTGGTACAGACTTCCATACTCATTTACCGTCGAATAGTTGAAGATATCATTTATTTGTTCACTTGAACTTTTTTGCTTACCACGGCGGTTTTAAATACTAATGCACAGTAGCTAGTACGTGTCCGAAGTCTACATTAACTACTGTATTTATGTATTTTTGTGTACAACCAAACTTATCCAAACTTTGTACAATTTTTAAATTTCGAACTTTTTGCCTTATAATGTTTTTTATTGAAACATTTTTGGTGAAACATTTTTATATTTAGCTAAATATATGAAGATCAAAGTTCAAGCCAGTATAATTAATCAGTCTGTATTCTAAATGCACCGTTTGCTTGTCGAAAATTGTAACCAGAATGACCTTGATTTAAATTCATTCATAGTACAATCATAGCACATCAAACTATACATATTTCAATTATCGCCTCCAGTGCAACAGAATAAGATTTGTCAATGTGTAGCTTGATGTGCTGGTGTCTGTACATATTATTATACACTAATTACACCAATATTTCACAGAGTCACATTGTCTTTGTAATAATATTCTTTTGTATATGTACAGTATATGTTACAGTATACTTTAATTATGAAAGGAAAGCAGCACACTCCACGTGTTGTCTTCAAATCCATAGCTTAAACATTGAATATGTTTACTTGGGCTGTTGCATGCCAGACAGGTATTAAATATTTACTGAAAGTATAAAAAGTGAGCCAAAATAAAAAGAAATTAAATTTTTTTCATAACCAAAATTTTGAATCTCCATTCATAGTGGTTCAAGACTTCCTTATCCTAGGGCTATATTATACTTGTGCAGTACAAAGCCGTCCGTCCTTAGACTATTTTATACTGTTGCAATTTTAAAAAACATATTTCTTCTACTGGCGACATTTACATTGATTCCAAAGTCATGAATAAATTAAAAAACATGCTTCTTGAATCCATGAGCTAAGCAACTATATTCAAAATAGTTCCTGAGATCTGTTATTGAATGAATGCAGATTATTTCATTCTTGTATTTAAATTAATTGTCAATGCTATTGAAAATATTTAATTTATTTTGTTCTATTACTAAGTTTTACTATTATTGTTTGATATTCACGACTTGAATCCAAGGTCATGAAAAAGAAAATTAAATGGAATGCAAATATTACAGGCCTTATATTTCTTTTGGAAATTCAGAATAAATGTGTAACATGCTCTTCTGTAATTGTCAGTCAACATTTATTTGATAAAAGTTGACTGACTTGTTAAAACTAAGTTTAAAATGTGAAAATATCACTTGATCCTTTAATAAACTCTCCAAGGCCACCTTCCAAGATAACCAGACTATTACACAATTGAATTTAAATCTTACACTGTGTGGAATAGAGATCATTCTTTGCCCTGTTGCTACATGTTATTGGTATCAATCAAAACTGCCTAGCTTCAACTGGCACACACCTGAATTGTTATCATATCATTTACTCGTTTTTGTCCATGACTTTGTGTGTGTGGGAACACACACAACAAAGAACACTTTATTATTATGTTACATTTCATATCTTATATTTATTTAGGTGGCAAATTCCAAAGGATAGTATTAAGGTTTTGAAGTTGTGTTTATATTGAATACCTTACTGTTGCAATTCAGATTTTGAAAGGTACAAATGTAACAAATAAATGTGTTTGCTGAAAAACACTTTCTCTGATGTTTTCATTTAAACTATATAAATCATTATATTACATCAGCATTTAGGCTCAACTCACACTGGCGCAGCGTCGAAGCGTCGCGACGCGTCTTGTTTTTCGCCTGTAGTATATTCATCTCCATTTTCCCATTATTAAGGTAAAAATTTGTGTTATGCAATTAAAAAAAAACGGGCGTCGACCCGCGTCACTTGAGCGCAGTGTGGCGTCAGACTAGACATGTGTAAGTAATGTGAGTAATATTACAAAGGTAATATCACGCGACAGGGTACTGTTATATCACGCATCACTTCGGAAAAATATGCATTACTCATAACATTACCCATTACATAGACCATGTCGGGGTGCTCTGGGAGTTTCCCAAAATGAACTAAATATAGTAAATATCTATATTAATAGCGCCACCCAGCAAATTTTCGACGTACTACTTGATCGGACATTGCTAACCGTGCCGTAGGGTTACGTAGCGCTGCTGCCAGGTGTCGCTACTAACACTCATTACGCGAAACAGTACTCGGCGTGATGCAATACTGTGATGCTATGATGCAATGTAATGCTAACATCACGCGTGATGTTCTCATTACGCGTGATGTTAGCATTACGCGTGATGTTAGCATTACGCGTGATGTTAGCATCACGGAGTGATGTTAGCATTACACATTACCCGCGTGATGCATCGCTCGGAAACAGTACGCGCGTGATGCATTACCCGAAACATTACCCGCGTGATATTACCTGAAACAGTACACGTGATGCTTATATTACGCGTGATGCTTAGAACATCACGGAGTGATGTTTGTTTAATACTATTATGCGAAATGCAATGTAAATGCATCTAATTTGGAATATTGCAGTAGAACGATGTTTGTATTAATACCCCAATTATTTCATAATTTACTAAATGGTGTAAAAGGATGGAACCGTAGACAATTTAAAATGAAATTGCATAATTTGTTAATCAGTGCTTGTGCTTGGTTAAATATATTTCGATCTTTCTTGGTAATCTAGAAGGAGATGGATACGCTTTCATACAATCAATCCAAGATGTAAAAACATGAAGGTAGTATCAGTTAATTGCGTAGGTATTGATGTACCATCACTGAAAATTCTGCGAATTGAACTGAAAGCAGAGCTATAAGAGATTTAGTAAAAGTGAGGTTATGTAACAACTTATAATTAACGTCTGATTTTTGGAGTGCATTTGTTATTTTACAACTTACTAGATGGTGTAAACGAATTAAACAGTAGACATTTAAAATGAAATTGCATAACTTGTTAATCATTGCTTGATTACGTGGCAATTTATAATGTAAAATTTAACCAGGGTGAGTGTGGGTTGCCAGACGGTTCGTAATATTTCGTAATTTTTGTTTGATTCTCTCTAGTAATATGTAAGTAGATCTTGTTTATAATGCAAGTTTATGTTCTAGAAATGCGTTTTATAGGTTGTTTTAAAACGCATCGCTTTTTTAACCGACTTCAAAAAAAGGAGGAGGTTGTCAATTAGTCGGTTTTTTTTTTTTTTTGGTTGTGTGTGTTACACTGTGTGATGTTGTGGGTAATAGTAATATCACAGAGTAATATTACTTTTACGGAAAGGTGATGTGATATCACATTACTTTTCGAGGTACTGTTTTGCGCACGTCTACGTCAGACTCCGACCACACTGTGATACAGGCGCACTAATGCGAGAGTCGTCGCGCGTCGCCAAGCATTGTAATTGAAAAACAGGACGCGACGCTTCGACTCTGCGCCAGTGTGGGTTGAGCCATAGGTTGCCAGGTCTTAAGCCGTTCATCGGAGGAGAAACTTAGGTATTTATTATTAAATAACGGTCTTACAAAAATCACGATACGCCTTTGTCTCAAGAATGTGCTAATTTGTTACACGATAGGATGTACATTACCCGATCATATAAAATCCTGAAAACAGGCTTAAATAAACATCTAGAACGAATTATTTAACAACAAAGTATCTAACTATATCATAATTTTGATGAAGTACTTTCTTCTTATTCTTATTAGTAGGGTGGCTTCATTTGGGGCCTATGAGGCCTCTCATCACTGCGACCATAAATGATCTATTGTGATCACCACTAATCACAGCTCATAACCAAGACCAACAGAATTAAGGAACTGAAGGACTTTCCTGGCTCCAACAGTCTTTATGTACTGTGGGTGTGGCCTGTACCTACCCAGTATGGAACTTCTCACGCCCATCAGAGGGCAGCACTGGGTGAGGAGATGCACAGGAGTTTCATCCGCCTCGTGGCAGAATCTACACTCTCAATTATCTCTCTGCCCAATATTTGACATGTGCTTATTCAAGCCACAATATCCTGTTAAGGTTCTAGTCAGCATTCTGATGCCATTCCTGTCCAGTGACGTGTACTAGAACCTACTCGTACTTACTTTTGGAATTGTATCCAGGTTTTTGAACCTATTAAAAAACCAAACGAAAATACATATAATAACATACAAATATACATTCTATTTTCATAAATTATGTTATCACTTACTAGATTACGTTGTCACATGTTTTGAGGCTTGCATAACTTTTTAAATACATTGTGATAAATTTTGATATAATTTAAACGATAAACAGAATTCACAACTGATAATACATAATTGTTGATTATTTGTCCTAATTTGTGAATCCATAATTGTTTAATACACAAATTATTCCATTTCTTTATTAAATATAATAAAGAACAATCACCTCTTGATACCCTAGCAACTACCTGATTTGCAGCTGTAATAAATAGACCACAACAACAATACGTTATGGACTAAAGAACAATAAACTCGTTATTTATGTACATACAATTCTTTTATTTGTTGTACAGGCACGTAATATTGAATAAAGAAATATAGACTTACCATAAATAAATATTAGGCTAGATAATAATGTACCGAAAAAAATTACGGATCACTACTATTACCACAAATAATGTAATACTGTGGAATTATACTAAACGCCAAATAATGAAGTCGGTTTTGACTGCATGCAGTTAATGCATGTTATCCGACACCTCGACTGCATGATAACGACTTCACGCATTTACTGCATGCAGCCGAAATCGCATGCAGTTAATGCGTGATCAACTCGACTGCATATAAGTTAATTACGACTTCACTCGTTAACTGCAAACATGCGGTTAAACTGCATCGCGTACGTTGCTCTGACCCCAAAGTAACTATTGCACTTGTGTTAATCGGAAATACCAACGGTACCTACCAACACCCGCAAATCGATAGAATTATCTGATTTCTACATTGACCCGGCTGTAGATCGAACCCGGGACCTCAGAGATGGTGGCACCATGAAAACCGGTATGCAAGCCACTCGACCTTGGAGGTCGTCAAAGTTGGGATGTTACAGCAGCTATTATTTTTTCATTTCATTTTACTATTGTTATTCCGTTATTTTAACAGCACCAACGTACGAGAACATTAAAATCGAAACAGTGGGTGCAAAGAAGAATGTTGGCCTGATCCAATTGAACAGGCCCAAGGCCCTGAATGCCCTGTGCAAGGCGCTATTCATCGAGGTTGGCAAAGCCGTCAAAGACTACGATGCCGACGACAGCATTGCGGCCATCGTTATTACTGGTGAGTAAAATTTTAAACAAAATTCGACTTTGTAGCAGTAGAGCTCCTTATTCGTCCGGGGAAGTATCATCAACCCATTTATACGTCTCACTGCTGGGCAAGGGTCTCTCAGGCGAGGGTTTAGGCTGTAGTCCGCCACTCTGGCTCAATGCGGGTTGGGGACTACACACGTTTTCCGAGGGTTGTGAACTTTCTTCGACGTGCAGGTTTCATCACGATGAAATGGTGAAAAAAAAAAGGAAAACCCTTTGTTTTATTTTTGTTTCACCATGGGCAACAAAGGACATAAGTTCCTGGAACCTCAGAATTGGGAGCACGGATTCGATCCACGACTTTTGCTTGAGAGGCGGTAGGTCGAACCCGGTAGGTTTATTTATTTTTTTATTTATTCATATATATTAACAATAAAATTACAATTATTAATAATTATAAAAAACTATTGGTGTAATTTCACAAAAAAAAAAATTAATATTACGGTGGTGAAACAGTCTGACATTCAATAAAAATTTAAATACAATTAATTACATTACAGTCAATTCGGGTAACTTTGAATCGTGGTGTAACTTTGAACGTAGTTTTTTTTTTTTTTTTTTATACTTGACAGGCAAATGACTCCACTCCACCTGATGTTAAGTGGAAAGTGGTATCCAAACGCGAAGGAACGAAGTTGCGTAAAAGATTTAAAAATTTATTTTATGTATGGCGATCTTTTATTTTTAGTATTGAAACTGTGTAAATCGGAACAAAATTGTTAAACGAAAGTTATGAAAGAAAAAAGTAATGTTAAATTGTATTTTTTTAAACTTTCGGGGTTTTTTCTTGGCGAAAGTAGTTTGGTGTGATTTGTTGCTCAGTTTTAGAATCGGAATTAAATATATAAATCTGATTATTGACTGGTAAGTTTTGGTTTCCACACTTAAATAGAGGTTTATATATCGCTTTTTTAAAGAATAATTTAATTTGGTTTTGTATTTACGCGTAAAACGAATTAGATTTTGACGATGTTACCAAACAGAGAAATTTGGGTAGAACGTGTTTGACTGTGTTTTTAGAGAAGAAGGTAGTCTGTTTCCAAGGAGAGTTCTAAAAGTTACTCCTTTGGAAATTACTGTCTCAGTGCTCCAAAAATGCTTTTTAGGAGGTTGGTCTTGGCCCTCTAACGTTGAGACATGTCAAGTTAATAAAGCCGATATTGTGAATATTATAAAAGAGCAACAGCTATCTAGAAAAGGCGGCCGTATTTATATTGATGACGACATTTTATTCAAGGAATGGGGTGAATAGATTTTTGTTATGTATTTACTTTGCCTAAAATAATTGTTATAGGTGATTCATTTTGATCTCGTTTGATAGCTAAATAAGCGTAGAATTTATTATTAAACAGAAAATTTTCATTTTTATTCGCATTAATTAAAAAATCTAAAAAAAAAACAAGTTTTTCATTTCAACTAAATTAGTTCGTCTCGTTTTATTATGGCAATACCAAGTCAAATGTTGTTTTTGAACGCACTGTCAGGAATATTTGGACAGATTCACATCTAAAAAATATGAATATGTCGTATAATCTTACACAAACTGTAAAATATCTAGAAAATATACGGTTTCCATATCGAAGGCTAATCTTATTCAAAGTTACCCAAAATTCAAGGCAACTTTGAATGTGACTTTTGGAGCAAATCTAGAACAGTTTTGTTGAATAATTACTAAATTCCTTCTATAAGAACGAAAAAAGGGCTTAAAAGAACACTATTCAGTTAATAAAGTAATTGTTAAGAAACAATTAAATTTGAAATTATTAGAAAAACGCAAAAAATGTTCAAAGTTAACCGAATTGACTGTACATCAAACAGTATTTTATAAACTTAAAATAAAAAAATAAGTTTTTCCAACTACCACTAATGCATCGCTTCGCGCTTTGAACAATTATTAAAATAAAGAAAAAAAACTTAGGGAAATACTGTCATTTTACCTATTTCTGCCGCACTACGTTTAGGTCTTGAAGGGTGGTGGTGAAATTACTAGCACTTGGGACTTGTCAACTTCTGTCTCAGGGTGACGGGCGCAGTAGCAGTACCCTAAAGATATTTGTGATTTAAAGCTCTGAGTGGCAGTGCAACTGTTATGGACAGGCGTATCGCTTACCACGAAGCGCTTGTTCGTCCCGTCGCTTGGTATATTAAAAAAGATCAAATTGGAATTGTTGTGTCCACTTCTGTGAATTCAATAGATCAGTGAATTCTCTGGTTTGAGAGCGGGACTCACTTGTTTACATAAGCAACACTGCTACTAGAAATCCATAATTCTTGTACAAATATTACAGGAAATGAAAAGGCGTTCGCAGCTGGTGCGGACATCAAAGAAATGCAAAACAACTCATACAGTTCTAACCAAAGAAACGGCTTCCTGCAGGAGTGGGAGGACGTCTCTAACTGCGGCAAGCCTATCATCGCAGCTGTTAATGGCTTCGCTGTAAGTTCACCAAAACAACAGTTCATGAACGGACAATGGCCACTTGAGAAAGAAGGTTCAAACAACAGTTTGCTACGTTCCGTTGCGGGCGCAAATCATGTTGATTATTTAATTACATTTAAATACTTAATTGAATATAAAACAGAAAAATAATACATTTATTATTATTAAATAGTTTAATAAGTACCAGAATAATATACACACATCAAAAAAAGTTTGCGATCACTTCGAAAAACTGGAATCTTTTTTGTTACTGTAGATTATATTATGATTTTTTCTTCTTTTTAGATTCTTTATTTAAAAATAAATTAGAACATAAAACAATGACCCCGTTCAATTGTTTTTTAATATAAAAAGGCTTTCAGTCCTAGCTTACGCTCATTCAGAAATCTGATTTAGTCAATTATAAGCGATTCAAGATATTTTTCGCGGAAAGTTGTGATTGAAAAAATGCCAAGAGGATTATCAGAGGTTTTACGAGCTAGAATAGTAACTTTGAGGGAAGAAGGATACACCACGAGAGTAATAGCACGCAGACTTGCTATATCCCAATCCTGTGTCGTGGCAACGTTGCAGAGGTATCACGGAATGGGGAATTTAGCTGACCGACCCCGCAGCGGTCGCCCAACTGTTTTGACAGCTGCCCAAAAGCGCTATATTAGATTGCTGGCAGCCCGTGATCCAACAATCAACGCCACTAAAATAAAAGCAGAAGTCGGGGCCGCCTCTGGGCTTGAAGTTAGCACGCAGACCGTTCGCAATTGCTTGCACCAGGCTGGATTACGAGCACGGAGGTCTTGGCGAGCTCCGCTCAATTCCCGGCAACGTCAACAACGAAGATTGCAGTGGGCTAGACTTCGGCAAAATGAAGAAGGTGAGGACGAAAACATTTGGCAAAACTGTCTCTTCGTTGACGAATCCCGAATCAGCACTCATCCAGATAACCGACGTGTCCGTGTCTGGAGAAGACCAGGCGACCGTGAAAGACAAAGATCTGCCACTGGAACAGTTCAGCAAGGCGGAAAATCGGTGTCCTTTTCGGGTGGCATTATGATTGGAGCTAGAACGCCTTTGATCCCGTATCGGGGCTTCATGACAGCAGACATGTACAAAGCAGTTGCTATTGATGATATCGTCAGACCATTCCGAGTAAACCATGGGCACCAATTTGTACTGGTCGATGATAATGCGCCCGCACATCGAGCTCAACGAGTCAATGCTGCTCTTCAAGAATACGATATCACACGATTAGACTGGCCTGCCGGCTCGCCCGACTTAAACCCAATAGAGCATGCGTGGGATGCTCTTAAACGAGCAGTATGGAACGGTGAGCCACGTCCCCAGACAGTTCCAGAGCTCAGGGAAGCCGCTATTGAAGAATGGGATAGGTTACCCCAGGAAATGCTGGATAACTTGATCCTCAGCATGCCCAGGAGGATCTTCGCATGTATTCGAGCCAGGGGAGGAGTTATTTTATATTGAATTCACACCTTTTAATAATAAATTGTTGTTTAAGTTTAATTAAACAGTCTTTTTCTTTCTATGAAATTTCTATCACTATTACATTACGATTAATGGCTCAATTTTTTAAAATAAATAATAAAAAATAGTTTTATATTTTAATTTCAAACAGGGTATTCCTATTTAAAGAAAGCATACAACATAGATTTTTTCTTGATAAAGTTAAATTTAAAGAATTATAGGAGTTTATGCTATTGATCGCAAACTTTTTTTGATGTGTGTACTAGTATACAGTTCTTACGATAACCTATATAATACTGTATGATTGATATCGATATCATAAGGTCAGTGAAACCATTTGTTGAATATACAGGTACTGTAGTAAGGTTAGTGGTACCAGTTCATGGAAATACAGGAATAATTGGTACCGTATTATAGCATGGAAGCACCGGTATTGCAGCAAGCTTAGTTGTACCGGTTCCTGAAAATACCGATATTGCAAAGCTTGCATGCGTCCTATAATGTACATTATAGGACTCAAAATATATTTAATTGATAATTTATATTCTTTTATAATCGGAGAGTCGGAGTATAATAACCGTAAAGGGATACGTTGACGGAAACTCCCTCGTCACTGATTGTGGAATATTTATATTATATAGCAATATTTTGTAATTGGTCTATTCATTCTTTGTTATCAGTTCATTAAACCGGCGGTGAATAATAATGTCAAATTAGTAAAATTTAGAGCCAATGGGTTTTTAAGTGCCATCAGTAAGTGCACATCACAACCGGCGACCTGTCAAACTTCTTTTTTCCCGCCGAAAAAGTGACACTTACAACTTCATTGTTTTCCGGGCGCGTTCCCATTATGTCGTCGTGCAGTTTAAAGTATCATGGCTTGTATATTTAAATGAAGTTGTTCACGTATAATACAACACTATTAACTGTCGTTCACGACTTTTTTAATGTTACGACGACAGTCTGTCGTGACAATAAGAATAGCTAGAACGACAGTCGTCCGATGATAAATAAAACTTCCTAAAAATGTGACTACAGATAATCGCAGCTTCAAACGATTCTGTCACAAGTGACAAGCCGGCTGCCGTGAACCGATAAATTGTCGTCACGATCTACTGGGAACAGCTAGACACGACAGTCGTTCAACGATATAACAAACGTCCACGACACAGTCACGACTGATAGTCGTAATATGGGAACAGGCTAGACGCGACAGTCGTCCAACATAATGGGAACGCGCCCTTACTCGCTCTAATAATAATAGCTAGAGTCATTTATTTAGCGAATAAACCTACTACTCGATATTTTTATAATCAGTAATCAACTATTTTATATACAGATTCTATAGAGCAGAGATTATATCGAAGGGTCCTATGTATAAGGGCCAAAACGCAGAATCACAATTTTTACAGGAGAGGCTTCCAAACTTTCAATCTGACATTGACATTGAATATGTTTGATTTTGTTTGTAACGCTACCTTATAGATTATAATGAAATGAAGCATTTCATTATAATGCTATGTTGAGTGTGTGCGTTATTATTATAGAGCAGTTCCACACAATCGGCTAGATTTCCACTACTGTGAGTACCAAAACAACACTCAATACTCAATAATTTTATTGCTCTCCGTAAATAGAATGGATGTTACAATCAGTTTAAGTACATTTATGGGTCCAGTATGACAGTATTACAGTAATTGAGGGATAGTTACTAAATATTCACATAATTTGTATTTTATAATATTAAATAAGAAAGTTTGTAGCTTCGACAAGCTCCTTCACCACGAACATACCGACTAATCGTCAATATCATGAAGTAACCAATCATCTTATTCTACAGCTAGGTGGTGGTTGCGAGCTAGCCATGCTGTGTGATATAATCTACGCAGGCGAGAAGGCCAAGTTCGGTCAACCAGAGATCAACATCGGCACGATCCCCGGCGCCGGCGGCACCCAGCGCCTGCCACGCTACGTCGGCAAGTCTAAAGCTATGGAGATCGTGCTCACTGGCAACTTTATTGACGCACAAGAGGCGGAGAAAATGGGTATATCATTTGGTTTAAAAAATTGATGGTGAATGAATGGATTGTGAAATAAACTGTAGAGTGATCTAAGGCTAAGGCACATCACATGTAGGGATGCGGTATCGAATACTGTATTAATAACTAGTATCGAATAAAAATTATAGTACTCATAAAAGTATCTATACTTTTGTCCTACATATTTTCCCCACTCAAACACAGAATAAAGCGCATAATAATAAATCAACGATATTTATTAGATTAAATTTAATATTGTTGCGAAAGTTGCCCAAGCGTGACATGATGAGTTATGTCTGTCAATTGTCATTTATTGTACAACTGTCTTTAATTGAAATCTTATGCCTTAGAGTTATTCCTACGAAACTGTACGGTACTTGTCAAAAGAAAAATATCGAGTACAATTGTATCGGTATCAAAAAGAAAGTAGGTACTCGATGCCAAAAATTGTCTATACTTTTTAACCGACTTGAAAAAAAGGAGGAGGTTTTTAATTTAATTACATTTTTTTTCGTATGCATGTTCCGCGATAACTCGATGGTTACCGATTTCGATGACTCTTGTTCTGTTGGAAAAAGAGTACCTTAGTTTTGGTCCCATTTAAATTTGAAGGAAATATTCCACCTCTAAGAGTAAAGCAAACTAGGCTCTGAATCTGGTTTCACGCACTTTCCGATAACCAATTACAATAAAACTTTTCAAATATATGCAATTCCACGAACTGTTGCGGTCATTATTTTTTTATAATTCTTGTATCCCTATTACACGTAGGGCGCGCTTAAGTATTCAGGGTAGCATTAATTCAAAACTTTTCTCCATCCTTACGACATTTACATCTTAAATTATGAATGATAATAATGACGAACAAAATACATGAAATTATAAAGAAAATCAATCTCCACCCAGGTCTAGTGGCCCGCGTGTTCCCTGTAGAGAAACTTCTGGAAGAAACAATCAAGCTAGCCGAGCGCATCGGCACACACTCGCCACTCATCGTCAAAATGGCCAAGCAAGCCGTCAACCAGGCCTACGAGACCAACCTTAGGGCTGGTCTGCTATATGAGAAGTCCTTATTCTACGGCACTTTTGCCACGGTACGTAAAATTATAAAAATAAACTTTTAAATTTTTATTGAATTGATGTTCAATTATTTTTATGTGAAATTACTCTACTAGTTTGTTATAATTATTAATACAAAGATCGAATACTCAGAAAAAATTCCTTCAATCCGGATTTTTTTAATAACTAGTGGAGTAATTTCACATAAAAATAATTGAACATCAATTCAATAAAGATTTAAATAATATTATTAGCGACATCTCTAGCCGGGGCTGGTAGCTGTAAAGGTATCTAACTGGGTGACGAAATATCATACATTTCTCATAGATGGCGCTACGGCTAAAAAGTCGTTGAAAAACCAAATACAAGATACGACGCAAGCACATAGAGAAATTCATAAGGTCCGCTGGTTCGTTCAGTGGCTTAGTTGGTATAGCGTCTGGCACAGTGTGCTAGAAGACGTCGGTACGGATCGGGCCGGGTCGAAGGATTTTTTTCAGAGTGTTCGATCTTTGTATTAATAATTATAATAAACATTTATTTCAGGCATAGACATAAATCCATAAAATGACATCATTTAGAATTCCAAATTAAATGACATTAACAAAATGTAACATCCAGCAGTATGGACAAGTGGCTACTGTGAGCTATAAAAGCTATAGTGCTACCTTTCTAAGCAAAACAGCAAACCCGTTCGTACGACAGAAACATTACCGACGCTTCTTTACTTTAAATAAGTAAAAATGTCATTAGGCTGGATTTGTAATATCCAAAGTAATATTATAAATGCGAAAGTAACTGTTACGTTTTCACATTCCCCTGAACTTGTTGGTATTTCAATAAACGTAGTTTGTTTTCTAAATAGACAATAGTGTCATAGGAAAAATAAAATCTCTCTTCTGTCATTCTTATACAGTTTCAAATATACATCTTTATAGAAAATATAAATCTTATTAAAACTCCACTTTCATTCCAATAATCCTATATCTTCCACAAATTACAACTGAAACAACATTGATGAATTTTAGTATAGGCCGTGGAGAAGGACATGAGGCTACTCTTGGCCTTTTTTTTAATATCTAGTGACGGGACGAACAAGTCGTGCACCTGATGGTAAACTACACGCCTGTCCATATTGCAGTGCCACTCAGAGCTCTAAATCCACACCCACCATTCCTCCCGCCAACCTGAGACATAAGTTGACAAGTCCCATGTGCCTGTAATTTCACCAGCACCCTTACCCTTCCAAACCGGAATGCAGTAATGCTCACTACTGCTTGGCGGCAGAAATAGGTAAGGTGGCAGTACTTCCCTGGACGAACTCTTTCACAAGGAGCTGTACTGTTACAGTATATGTTAACATTCTATTTCACTACTTTATTATAATTTTCCATTTTCTGTTGCAGAACGATCGCAAAGAAGGCATGACAGCATTCATTGAGAAGAGAGCGCCCAACTTCAAGAATGATTAAAAGTCTTATACAAGAATTTAAAACTTGTTGACATTAAGTTATGTAGTTTTGTAAGAGAAAGTGCAATCAATTCCTTTTTAACGTTTTCTATACTTACTATACTTTTTCACGCCAAAATATATATTTTATTTTTGAATGTATTGTTTTATTTTGTTTGTGGAGAATACCTACCGACTCAAACCAATCTACCTCAAAAGTCGACGTTTGTTTACATCGGGTTAAATGACGACTTCGCTGAAAACACTAAATCATTATAAATACAAGTTTACGCACAGAGACACGTTCAACAAACTGATCGGATACGTATAGGAACGTCAGCCGTCAACTCAGTATTTACACTAAGTACGTTGCCGTCTTCGGCGGGCAAGCGCAGGCGACCTCTCGACCTATTGTAAATGTGCCATATCACCTGCACATTAAGTATTTTCATTCAATTAAATATACTTAATACTAAAATGTTTTAACAGTAAAAGGTACGATTGTAAGGTTCAATTTACATTGCGGCGGAACGGAAGCGTCAATTTCGCCTCGCTGCGTGAGAAGGCGCCCGCGGTCGCTGGAATACCCGAGCACTGCTCGAGCATCCTCGTGACTGCGCCTTGAGGCTGTTATGATTACGTCAACTTTTGACGTCACACTGCGCCTGCTTTCGCGCCACTTCCAGTTCGCGAATGCGTGAGCATTTCAGCATTCACGAGCATGCGCGAGAATTCCGCGGAAGACGCGCGAAGTGATTTTTGGCTCGTATCTAGTTTGTACGTTAACAATTGACCATAAAGTTCATTACGCTATATATAATAATCCTATTGTTACAAAAATTCGCTTCTATTCCGTTCCACCGCAGTATAAAATTGAACCTAAGGAAACCTACATTTTCGAAGTCAAGTAGCTTAACCCACCTCAATCAACCATTATAATTTCTTAGTGATAAATTCACCACAAGATATCTTTTTATGAATTGATCAACAAAACTTAATGTGAAATTTCAGGTGAAGTATTACTCAGTCAAATTTAGAATACAAATTTTGTTTTCCAGGCCAATTAACGCAAATCCACTTTAAATTTGGTCACATAAACAGTTTAACTGTTCTTATCAACACTGTATCGATGTTGAAACGAGTATTTAAGCCGAGTTTTTAAAATTATTACTCGCCATTTCATTATTGATTCAGTGAGAAAACTACTACTAAGTGGTATTGTTTAAAAATGACTTCAGCCGGCGCAGTAACCCGCATTTTGCTCAGAAAAAACCTGCTTAAAAACGGGCGTGTGGCTGCTCTACCCAATACGGGTTTTGTGAAGTTCTACAGCGCAGGTTAGTACAATATTCTCTAGAAATTGGTTTCCAATTAAGTTTTCTGTTATTAGTTATTTGTTATTGAAGTTTTATAATACTTTTGTCTCGACATTAAAATATTACACAAATAAATGTAAACCGGTTAAAGAAATAGTTGACATTTATGTGACAACTTGTAAATAATTCAAAAAAAATACTTGACTGATTTATTCACTTTCACTGGCATGGAATGGTAAAAAAAGTTTGATTATGAAAATGATAAATTAAAAAAAAAATTCCTATTAATTTTAATTTCTTTAGTTTAATTTCTTTGAATTCAAGTTCTTCAGTAGCTTTTTATATGTGTTTAATCTTTTAGCTCCTTTGACATTGATAAGCAACTTGTTGTCTATTGTACTTATACATTTCTATACCTAATAAATAAATGTTGATATTAAATATAAAAATTTCGTGTTCGTGATAATGACTTTACATATTGTCTAGTTGTATCAAACCTTACAATTAAATAATAGATAAGTATGACAAAAGGTAAAGTAAAGATCATTATTAGTAGTACTAGTTAACTATTGTAATTTCTTTCGTTTCATATTTTACTTCTAATTCAATATTTTTTCTAAAAAGAAATCGCATTATGCAATTCAATGATTGACCACCACACTTACATACATAAACCGTTAAAGGGCAAACCCTCACTTAACTACAATCAGTAGGATGGTTAGATTCAAAAACCACTGTAAATTATTTTGTTTTGGATAATAAATCAAAAAGTTTTAATGAAACTATTTTTCCGGATTTAGATCGTGTTTTTTAAACAAACCGACGTTTCGGGCCCTTTACAGGTCAAGTCAACCGTTTCATTTCCTATGTGTAACAATCGCGAATACCTAAGAACTCGATAAAAAATTATAAATTAAAGTTTTTTTAATTAATTTCTTTTTTAATTAATTTATATATTGTCTGTGGTGGTTAGCGTGTACAGGTGCTTTATGAACGATGAATAATAAACCGAATAAATAAAATAAAAAATAAAAAACGCAACGACCCGATTAGGCGGCGACGGAAACACTATGACAGACACCATATAAAATCTCCTTTTTGACGCTATACCTAAATATTCTTGCTTTACTTTACCTGTCCCTCAGTCAAGCACTTCATCAACTACGGTTTGGTTGCATGAAAAAATCGCTACTTCACCTTCTCACTCAATCTAGCACAGCATAAGTGAGAGTCAAGCAGAGAAAATTCATTGAAGGTGGCGGCTAACTATTTAGGTTCAGTACCGGTTAACGTCCTTTAAAACATGTGGTTAATTAATCAATCAACCAATTTAAAAACAAATCAAAAGTAACCGGTTGATTCATTTTGGTTCTAAGCCCTGTTCTACTGCAGATTACTTCTCTTAAAGTATATAATACGGTCGTAGTTTTTACTTTAGTGTATGTACATGCAATCATCAACCCATTTATACGTCTCACTGCTGGGCACGGATCTCTCAGGCGAGGGTTTAGGCCAGAGTCCACCACACTGGCCCAATGCGGATTGCAATTAGTTACAAATTCACACGTTTTCCGAGGGTTGTGAACCTTCTTCGACGTGTAAGTTTTACCACGATGTTTTCCTTCACCGAAAAGCTTATAGTAAATTTCCCACATGGGTAAATTCCGAAAAACTCAGAGAACTCTCCGTGAGAGGCGGCAGGTCGGCTATTAGGCCTTATTCAGAGTAGCGGCGGGCGCGGGTGCGTGTAAATCAAATGTACGTAGACGCTCGTTGCGTTCACAGTGGCCAGGGCGCGGGTGCGCGCGCGCCTCTCGGGTAGATCTATTGGCTCGGTCCGCCCGTACCTTTCACAGTGCTTGGTCTAGCGTCTAATGTCTATTTGCAATTTCGACGTGTGGGTCTACCCGCTCGTAGCCTCTTCGGCACTGTGACAGGGAAGACGCCAAGGCCCGCGCGCCCGCACTCGCCGCCCCGCGCCCGGCCTGCATTCTGAATGAGCCCACAGGCTGCCACAGCTTTTTCATACTTTAAATTACAGCCTAAACTCTTGTTACCTTATATAATATATGTTATTGAAACATATTTATCTTAGGCAACCGTGTAAAGATTAAAGTCCAAGCTAAACACTCAAAGATCAATGTCCAAATTAAACAAAGAGAACAAAGTCCAAGCCGATAAAAATAATCAGTCTGTAATCTAAATTACTTGCACAAATATTAACTAAAATGACATTGCTTATTTATTCAGTGTGTTTTTAAACATCTTTATCTTAGGTAGGTAAACATATAAAGATCGGTCGATCCATCGTTCAGTGGTCTGAGAAGGATGCTGAATGTGTGTGAAATTTATGCTGTGAGGCATGGATTAAGGCACAATAAAAAGAAGAGCGAGTTTCTTGTTTTTGAATATAAAGACCTAAATAACATTCCACCACTTCTTCTAAATGATGTACCCTTGAATCGTGTTTCTCGGTTTAAGTGCCTAGGACACATTATTAGTGAAAATCTTGGAGATCTTGATGATGATATTGAGAGGGAGCGCAGGGCGTTACGCGGTAACGGTTAAAAATAACTCTTTTTAGAGCATACTGCCAGAATTTTTATACAGGTGCACTGTGGACCAACTTAATACAGCGAGCGTACAACGCCTTAGGTACGTGTAATGTACATCTTTAGAGTTCTATCGAGGCTTCCTTGCTTTTGCAGCGCCTCTGGCGTGTTTACGGATGCGTGTGTTGATGATTTTTACGCAATCATGTGCAAAAAAAGTGCGTCACAGATGTTGCGATTGCGTGGGAGCACCAATGGTATCCTGAGGATGATATCATGAAGAATGGATTCTGCTGTTTTCCGTAGTTTCACCGAATTGCACGTGAACATATATTAATGTATTTATAATAATAATGTAATAACGTAACTTAATTTAATATATTGTAATTGTCCTTCATGTTTCTATACTAACTTAGCTTGTAAGATTGTTACTAACAAATATGGACTAATTGGTCTGAGAATATTTAATTTCAATTTGAATAAAGATCAAAACCCAATTTAAACATATCTCAAGTCTATAAATTTAGTGAAAATCTGCCTATACCTAATCTAAATGTGTCTGTGGAAGGAGCACACACGTGGATGGCCGATGTGATGAGCACGTACCGAAATGCGCAGGTTGGAAAGATGAGAAGAAGGTTGCTGGAAATCATTGAATGCGAGCAGCGCAAGACCGGTCCTAGTGGCGATTTTTGAAACAGGCTTATCGTCGGAGATAGTGCAAATCCGCATATGTTACCAATACTGTAAGAAGCGCGTATCTACACCAAACCAAATTTTACAGGAGAGTCATTGTTGTTGTTGTTATTATTCCAATAGCTACGACTTTTATTTTTGCACAGTATGCATTAATGTATGTTGTCTACGGACTGATAACAACAGATTCCCGTAAATCACGCTAATTTGGTTGCCACGACATTTACTTAATTTTGACATTTACGTAATTGCACTATCCCTGACGTTATGTCTAGATGTGGAAGTCTTTCGGCTAAAAGAGCTACCACACTTGTTCACGCAGAATCGGCTTGAGCCGGTTAGAAAAAACTATGTATCATGCAATAAGAATGAAAAAGATGTTGCGCGTTTAGCTCAACCTCAGACCGACGTCACGAAAAGCTCGTCTTTTTCACCCATTACCCTAGACACCGTACCTACAAGAATGATTTTGATTTTAATTTATCAAATCGTACTTAGTACCTAAGCTACAACTTAGTACAAAGTCGTAATCGCGTACTTAGTACAAATTTACATGTAGTAAGTAGTAGGTATGTCTATTACGTCATCGGGTTACGTTGATTCCAAAGTCATCTTTTATTATCCGGTTATATTATCAACAGCTCTGCAGTTGTCAGTATGAGATCGGTGTCGAGATAAATAGAAAAATAAATACTTCAGAATGTTTTTCTCTTGACTTACACAAGCATTGTTTGTTGTGTACTTCTATGCGCTCTTAAACAATTCATCATTATCAACCCATTTATACATCCCACTGCTGGGCACGGATCTCAGGCGAGTGTTTAGGTCACAGTCCTCCACACTGGCCCAATGTTAGAATATACACTGAATTAAAATAAGTTTCAAAAATTGATTACTTGCACACCGAATCTGGCAATGTAAACTTTTGGTAAGTAGGTACACGTGAATTACACATACTGGGTATATGAAGATCAATGATGCCGTCTTAGCAACTAAAAAAAATAAAAAATAAAAATAAAATTGTTTATTCACTAACATAATGTACAGAGAAAACTAAAGACTACTTATGCGATTTAATGTAAAAATAACACATGTACCTGAACTAGGAAATTCCTGTATTTCAGGTAAAAAGTACTACTAATTATAAACGTGGATACTATTAATATTATAAATACTTTTTAGGAGAATCTTATGAAATAAAATTAAACAATTAAACAATAAATTGCCAATCAAAAAAATATACACTTAAACAAGACAACATTTATTTTACGATAATAAATAAATTCTCTGTATCCTCACAGGACATATTTTGAAGAGCTTCTGAGAATTTTCTTTACCTTAAAGCAACAGAAATTATAAATGGAATATTTCGCGTTTAATTTATTGTACAAAAATGGTCCAAGAAACACAAAAAATCTTGAAATAAAAGTATGTTTTGATGATATAATTTTGGGGCAAACAATATCTTTTCGTCTTTTATCAGTGTTTTCAGTAATATATGGGAGCAATACGTGCTGTTTGATGACTGTGGACTTAATAAATAATTGCCTTACAGTTAATACTTTACATGACTTATACAGAAGGTCAGTGGGGTAACGGAAAGGGCGGTAGGTAGAAACCTTTAGGACAGCTCGCTGGGCTCTTTCAACGATTAGTAAAGTAGTTTTAGCTATACCACCCCATGATGTAATGCAGTAAGTAATTAACGAGTGGCATATTGCATAATAAACTTGCCTGATTATTTTAAAATCAGCAGAAACGCGTAGTTTTTTAAACACAAACATTAACTTACGGAGTCGGGCGCTTAGTGCTTCGATATGGTGTTTAAAGGATAGGTTATCATCTAATATAACACCTAAATACTTTATCTTGTTAGTAATAGCAATCTCTGGACATTTACACAGGTTGTTAGTAGGCTCGAAACAATGGTGAGCATATAGTTTAGGTATTAACTAAATATTGCGACATGGGGTTAATGCCAACGCTGCGGAACGTGAGCACCGTCGACGCCGCCGACTCCGCGGAACTCATTGGGGTGTTACCATTTCTTATTGTTTAATTTTGCTAATTGTAATCCAACAGCGAGTAAATTTTTGTTTTGCTCATCAACTAAGTATTGTTATTTATTTATTTTCGCAGCACCAACATACGAAAACATTAAAATAAATGTAGTGGGGTCAAAGAAGAATGTAGGTCTGATCCAACTGAATAGGCCCAAGGCCCTGAATGCCCTATGCATGCCGCTGTTTATCGAGCTCGGAAAAGCCGTCAAAGACTTCGACGCCGACGGTACCATTTCTGCCATAATTATTACTGGTAAGTCTGCTCTTAAGCCACATCCAGCCAGTAGCTGCTCATATTTGCCGAAGCAGCTAGGGTAACAAAATTTAGTTCTGCTTCCAACCACGCACAAAATGCGCTCACGTATTTAATTGTACATTATATCGGTTATTGAGTAGGTACTATGAAGAACGTCAGTGATACTCAAAATACTTGTGGCTGATTTAACTAAACCAACACTTAATTATTCATCGATACCTTAAGAATCAATTCGTGTAAAAGACAAAATAGCAACATTTTAGGAAAAGTAAAAACTTTTTTCTTCCGAAAACTTGTTATAACTTTTTTGTTTCTTCATCTACCTATTTTTTTTTTAAAGTTTATTAGAAAAACTAACCATTCTTGATTTTTTACCATAATTAAATTGCCATTACGAGCATTTAGCAGTTGAATGTCCTTTACACTGCACAAAAGTAACATATACCTGTGTCTAGTACACCCTAATTAAAAAAGTTTCACGTAAAAATATTGCGATTTCGGGGTGACAATTTTGATTCTAGACAACAAAAGATAATGGAGTATAAAGTACGTTTTTTAGACATATCAAAATATATAATATATATAATACAGTTCGAAAGAGCTCAAAAAACTGACCAAAACTGCATTTCTAACCCATTTTTGACATTTTGCCCTTTATGCCTATTGAGTCTTATTGCCAATGTAATATTGAATTTATATACATACTCTATCTATGTATATCCCCATTACTAATCGCGATTCCAACTTTCCTTTTCGTTATAAATATTCCCGTTTTAAAGACAAATGTCAAAAATCGTGTCGTGACTGAATCGCTAAACGTTTCGCGTTATGTTATCAAAGAAAAAAGAAAGAAATCTGATCTATAAATTCCAGGCAATGAGAAGGTTTTCGCAGCTGGCGCTGACATCAAAGACATGCAAAATCAGACATACAGTTCACTTCAGAGAGCTGGAACCCTTAAGGGGTGGGACGAAGTCTCCAACTGCGGCAAGCCTGTCATTGCAGCTATCAACGGGATCGCTGTAAGTTATCACTAATGGTAATAAACAGGTTTCTGACGACGATATGTTTTCTTTTTATTTTCTCGATACGTATTTCGCAACTTTTACAGTGAGTGTGGTTTGTTGAAAAAAGTTAATTGCAATCTCAGATTACAATTGTTTTGTAATCTGAGATTACAATGGTAACGCCGCAAGTACCTAATCGACATGAGAGAAGTCGCTGACAGCGAAAGGGTAGACATCCTTTCCTTTTTTTTTTCGTCCTCTAAGGGTAGGACGTTTTGTATTTTTTTTCATACTCTATATAAGAGGTAGACAAAACGTTTTTAAAAAGTTTTTAAAACTGTCATTTACCGCTGGTCGGTCAACGACCGTAAACTGTGTAAAACTAAATACACAACGGATAATAATAAACATTTCATCACTCCTTTATCTATAGGTAATCATGAAAAAAATAAATTAGAAGTATAATGACAACAAGAAAAAATAATAATCGTCTTTACGGTGCTTTAACACTAGCAGTTGCACGAGAACATTACGTTTTTTTTTATGTTACCGAGTGACGAACAAGTCGTGCGCCTGATGGTGAGCGACACGCCTGTCCATAACAGTTGCAGTGCCACTCAGAGCTTTCAATCACTAAGCTCTGAGGAGCACTGCCACTTGCCCGTCGCCATGAGACATAAGTTGACAAGTCCCATGTGCCTGTAATTTCACCAGCGCCCTTACCCTTCAAAACCGGAACGCAATAATCCTCACATTACTGCTTGGCGACAGAAATAGATAAGGAGGCAGTTACTTGCCTGGACGAACTCTTTCACAAGGAACTCGAATGCTACTAAATTTTTGAACTCTTCGCGCAGCCGCGTCACCTTGAAGTTGTTCGTGAATTGCCAGTGTGTTAAGGCCCTTAATGGTACCAAAGTATCACCAACCAAACCAAGCAGAGAAAAAATTTATCTATCACCTTTTCGACAGCTAGGTGCCGGCTGCGAGCTAGCCATGCTCTGTGACATAATCTACGCAGGCGAGAAGGCCCAGTTCGGTCAACCAGAGATCAACATCGGCACCATCCCCGGCGCCGGCGGCACCCAGCGCCTGCCACGCTACGTCGGCAAGTCTAAAGCCATGGAGATCGTGCTCACTGGCAACTTTTTCAGTGCGCAAGAGGCGGAGAAAATGGGTATGACAATAAAACAGCCTTAATTATGAAAGAAAGCTTTCTAGAATAGCGATCTCGAAAATACTTACCTATTTTTTTTATAATTTATCAGGATTATAGTTAAAGAAACTGAGAGGCATCTGGTGCACAAAGCCGATGAATCGCATACCAGCCCAATACATGATCAATTTAACCCATAGGTTCGCAATCTTTTTGGCTCACCGCCCACTGAAGCTAAATAAAAAATTTCAACGCTCACCACCACAAAGAATAATTGAAAACACTTTTTTTTTATTTAAATCTAACATAAAAATCACAAAGAAAAAATGTATATATATTGTGTAGTGTAGTTTATATAGATAATTCAGGGTTTGTTTTCAAATGCGGTAGCACCCTCTGGACAGCATTAACCCCCCAAAATTGCTTCCGATGCACCCCTAGGACTCTTCAGCTCCCACTGGAGGGTGATGAGTACCACTTTGGGAAACTATGATTTAACCAATGGAAACCTCATCTTATTCATAAAAAAGTAGCACATTTAATGAATTGGATTATGTTCATAATAAAATTAAAATATTGTTTATGAAATTTGAGTACTAACGCCAATTAAAACAATCTGATATTATAAGACTCAGGGTCGTATTCCAGAACTCTGCTCAATGCTCAAGTCAGGATTTGAGCAGACTTGAGTATGATTTCAAGCACTGGAAATACGACCCTAATGGCAAGGACTTGAGTATGATTTTCAGTGCTCACTGCAATACTCAAGTCCTGACTTGAGTATTGAGTAGAGTTCTAGAATACGACCCTAAGGGTCGTATTCCTGACTCAATGCTCAAGTCAGAACGTGAGTATGATTTAAAGCACTGGAAATCATACTCAAGTCATTGCCATTAGGGTCGTATTTCCAGTGCTGCATTGAGTAGAGTTCTGTAATACGACCCTTAAATAGCTGTGTTAAATGGGCAAACAGAAATGTCTAAATTGTTATGCACTATGATACTACCTCAGCAGGTATATCGTACACATCACAAATGCCGCAATCTTAGGTCGCAAGAATACAATTCCATCCAAAATATTTTTTGATCCGTATGATATTTACAACTTAAATAATGAACAAAATTATAAAGAAAATCAATCTCCATCCAGGTCTAGTGGCCCGCGTGTTCCCTGTAGAGAAACTCTTGGAAGAAACAATCAAGCTGGCCGAGCGCATCGGCACGCACTCGCCGCTTATCGTCAAGTTGGCCAAGCAAGCCGTCAACCAGGCCTATGAGACCAATCTTGCAGCTGGTCTACTGTATGAAAAGTCCATATTCTACGGCACATTTGCCACGGTACGTTAACTAAATAATTAATATAAAGGAACATTTATATTATGTGAAACATCATGTAAAAATGAATATTCAATCGTTTCTGCAAAAGCAGCAATGAGTAATAGATCTATCCAGTGCCTCATATGCACAGATGTAAAAGTGTAAGTTTTACAATTAACCCCAATATTTTTTCTGCAAAATATTTTATCTTATAGAGAGCTTAACTTAAGCTTAACTTAGAGCTTATTACAACTTCGTACATTTGCTCCAATTAAACACTAAGGGCTCCCACAAACTACATACAGCCTTTCTATCCGCCCGATAATTAGGGCTATTAGGGCACACACTGGGCCGGTTAAAGAGTCTGGTTGATGGTTAGAGCGCAGACCAGCGAAAAGTCAGCCGATTGTTCTCGAAAAATTTTGCTAGTTAATAATCTGCTCTTGAAGAGGTCAACTACGTAGTGAAAATTAAATTGCTCAGAAAATTAAATGTTATGTGTTGCTTTTATAGAATTAAGGAAAAGGATCAAGCAAAAATACCGAGAGTATTGGGTGCAACGGCAGACTAAATAATCGGCAAATATGCGCGCGTGGAAGAGCGCCGTTATACTCACAGAACACTACACTCACAAGGAGGCCATATTGATTTAGCTGTCGGCCGATTGTTACCCGAAAACTCAGTTCGAAGCGAGTGCCAGCGTCATAATGTGCACATTTACTTACACCTTCATATAAATTAAGAATCTGACTGAACTATAGGCCGATAAAGAGTCTACAGTCTGCGAGGGCTCTAATATTGATCATATCACATTAGATTTGTTTCATAAAGGAACATATAATGTTATATAAATAATATACAAAGATCGAACACTCAGAAAACATTCCTTCGATCCGGCCGTAGTCGAACCGACGTCTTCTAGCTTACCGTGCCAAACGCTATACCAACTAAGACACGGAACGAACCAGCGGTCCTCACGAATTTTTCTATGTGCTTGCGTCGTGTCTTTGTATTTGGTTTTTCAACGACTTTTTAGTCATAGCGCCGTCTATGAGAAATCTATTACAGATTTATTACCCAGTTAGTACCTTTACAGCTACCAGTCCTGGCGAGATATGTCGCTATTCGCTGTATTTTAAATTTTTATTGAATTGATATTCAATTGTTTTTTGTGAAATTATTCCACTAGTTTGTTATAATAATAATTATTAATACAAAGATCCTTAAATCCACCTTAAATGTTATTTTGTCTTTACCACTTTGATATATGTTTTACATTTTCTGTTTCAGAACGATCGCAAAGAAGGAATGACTGCATTTGTTGAAAAGAGAGCGCCCCGTTTCAAGAATGATTGAGCGTCGTTTACAAGAATAGAAAATTGTTGATATTGAATCATATAATGTCTGAATATACATTTTATTTTTCAATTTATTTGCTTAAATTTATTCTCTAAAGAACCACTCGCCGATACACCATCTGTGGATGAGACCGACTGAAAGTACCTAACCATAATAAACCCAAACATTAGCCCCCTTTACAAACTCTATCGTGCGTGATCTTGGAACTTACAGGATTGCGCTCAGGAAAGCCTGCACGCGCAGTCGTACGCGATTGCCTGCTTGAAGTTTTTTAAGCTAACCTCCTTTCACGCGCGATTGCTAGTCTAAGTTTTATTAAAAAAGGAAGAGCGTTCGTGTAAAAGGCAACTTTGACACGATTACGCGCGCGACTGATGAGTGCAATCGCGCAGTCTTTCCCTTTTCTATCCAACGATTGCCGTATCATGCGCGACGGAGTGTCTGTGGAAAGCCGTCTAATGCGTCCAAGTAAGGGAGTCACCACGCAAATAAGCCGGTAATCGCACAATACTGTATTGTCCGTAAACTTAAGAGCGAAAAAGATGTTTCGCATTTGATTTCAGCGAACTTGCAATCGCGTGCCTATGGCTCAATTGACATTGCGGCGGAACGGAATGGAACGGTACGCCAATTTCGCCCCGCTGCGCGAGAAGGAAAGGTGTCGCTGGATTGTTCGAGAATTCGCGAGCTTTCTCGCGACTGCACCTTGAGGCTGTAGTATTTCGACGTTTGACATCACACTGCGCCTGCCTTCGCGCGACTTTCCGCCGACGGCAACGGTGGAATTCTCGCAAATGCGCGAGCATTCTCAAGCACGCGCAGAATTCCACGAAAGGCGCGCGACGTGATTTTTGGCACGTATATAATTTACACGTTACACAATTGACCATAAAGTATTACGCTATGTATAATATCGTTACTAAAATTCGCTTCCATTCCGTTCCGCCGCAATGTAAATTGAGCCATTGCAGCCGATGATGACTGATCGGCAGCGTGGACACCCAAAGGTTGCTTCAAAATCCGAATGGGTGGGCGGTTTGGCGTCCGATCGACTCCGAAGGTGCGAAGGCCGCAGTTAATACCTCTCACGATCAGAAACCGACGCGTGAACGGCCCGCGTCGAGACGCCAAAACGGCCACATCTACGCTAGAACAGCCAACGGCAAATCTGGAAGTTTACATTTTTAATTTCGGTCTTTGACCAGAGGGCAAGGGTCTTCCATCCTCTAAGCAAGGTTCACCTTGGTAATGGTCTATGGGAAAACGTTCATGTAAAATTTTGCGTGTACAAGTGTACACAACTGTGAAAAAATAAAAATAAAAAACAGATACAAGACTGCTGGGCATCGGCACATGAGTAATTCGGTAAGTAATCGACATCCCGCCAATTTAAAATACTGACCTTAAGTGTCTAGGGGTCGTATTCCAGAACTCTACTCAATGCTCTAGTCATGACTTGAGCATGATTTCAAGCACTAGAAATCATACTCAAGTCCTGACTTGAGCATTAGATGTGTGTTGATCATGTTCGATCGAATCAAAATGATTCTGCACCTGTGACTAGAGATGGGAAAAACTGCTTATTTTTTTAAACGTTTAAGCGTTATGCTTTTTTAAAAAAGCGTGCTTTTTTAAACGCTTTTTACTTGGAAGCTAACAAAACCGTTTAAAAAACGTTTAAGCGCATACACTTTTATGTTAAAAAAAGCTTGCAACGTTTGTGTTGATAGCGAAACGCAAGAGTAGATCACTAAAGGTTTTAAGATAAGTAAGGCGTTCATTGGCATTTAAAAGCGTTCAAAAACATAAATTATTTAACTTTTGTAGTTGTTAACCGTTGAAATGGAAAAAACTTCTCAATTTGTTAACGTTAAAAAGTATGTTTAAAAAGCGTACTTGTAAAAGTATAGTTATTTTTGATATAAGTGCGGAAAGTTAGTCATTATTCACGAGTTTCGAGGCTTCTTGGCCCGAGCCAGAGGCGAGGGTCAAGACGCGAGACAAGTGAAAATGACAAATCCGCACGTGTATCAAACGACGTTTTTTAATACATTTGCGAAAAAACTACATTGAAAGTAAAATAAAACAGTATTTAAACAAAACTCATTTTCTGCTAGTAAATTAAAATAATGAAATACAACCACTGCAACCATTAGTTAAAAGTCTATGGAAATCCAGTTCTAACGTGCTGTTTTTGTTTATTTTCTGTAAAATCGGTCTGTAACCACTTTTCTTATTATGACGTCCTGGTACTTTTGTTTAAACTTCTTTAGGAACCCGTGCACGGTAGTGAGATACAATTTATCTGTAATACATAAAACAAATTTATACATAAAAATCTCGCCTGTCACCCATTCAGGGGTAGGCAGAGACTGTGGACCTCCACTCGATACGTTCATTATATAGTATTTGTAAATAAATATAAGTTTTAATGACGAATGACTTACGTCACAAAGCACGTAAATATTAAATAAATATACAACTTCTTTAGTTCTGTGCTTAAGATTTGAAACAACAGTAAATTAAAAAAAAATATGTAAAAGTAAAAAGCACTAGTGCGAAAATTCCAACTTTCGGCATTATTTGTAGTACGAAAAATACCACGTTTTGAGCAACTGTATTAGAAAACGCTTTTTAGTTTGACGCTTAAAAAGTCGTTTAGAAAAAAGTTTAAGCGTTTATTCAACAATTGACAATATTATTGTTGTCTCGTTCACTCTCACGTGAAGTCCCCGCTCACGACACGGTTCGCCTTCTCACTCTTCGTTTGGGCCGAACATTTGTTCGATAGAGCATTCGTTCAATAGAACCTTAGTTCGACCAACGAGTCAATGGGTTAACGGATCAATGAGTCTATCAATCGTTCATTCATCCTTATTCATGGTGTCCACTACAAGGTAATTTTGTAAGTTTGATTTGATTCACGGTATGTTGTGTTTATTTAAGAGTGTACTAGCTAATATTAAAATATTAATGTATAATAATTAGTAGTTTTGAATACTCATAAGTATTTTATTATGTATTTTTGTTTTGTAACACTGTTACTTTTCTAGAAAGAAATTTTAGTGTCCTAAGTGTAGTTTATCAATGATGCTTTTAACTATAGACACATTACCCATCAGCAGGAAAGAATAAAAGCTAGTTGTATAATTTGACATTTTTAAACGCCTTATGGAAGTGTCATGATGGACGGGTGACCCGATAAAATATCGAGCATTCGTATCATTTGACCCGATCATACTACGCATGGGTCATGATCGACCCAGGTTTTCAAAAGTGATCGACCGACACAGGGCTATAGGAGCATTGAGTAGAGTTCTGGAATACGACCACAAATAGCTTAACCTTAGACTAGTGCTGAGTGTATCGATATATTATTACATACGCGAGATAAATAGTTATGTGGGGTGCTTGTAACTGCACCGATATTCAAGAAAGCGGTAAGTTTTTTTTAATAGTATGAGACTACTTTATGCCAATATCTAAGTAAATAGCTACGAAATGCTCGGGAAAAAATGTAACGCTTAATTATACTTTGGAGAATATGTTTTTCGTTCATCACCACACTCCACCGCAATTTTCAAATCTACATAATCGATTACCACCGCGGCCGCAGACGCTGATGGACAAATAACATCGCTCATAATTAAGACACATCTCATTAATAAGGCGCACTTCACACTAAAAATGCATTTATGTTATACAGCGGCAATGCCTGGCATCACAGACCGCATAAATACTAATATAAATAATAAGTAATAGACTGGTGTGGCGGGGTCCGCATTACCTAGCTTATGAACAGACGTTCATGTGAAAGTCAACAGCGCGTCAGTCGTCGTTCAAATGTGATATATGATTATTTTGCAGTTTTTGTATTGATTTTTTAGTTTCACGCCGAATCCTCTTTAAGGGAGAAATGGGCTGAAGCAACAGGCAGTAAAAGCTGGGTCCCTACTAAATGTAGCACCATTTGCTATTAATAAATTAATATAATTATGTAATAATAAAATTTGCATTTGCTGTAAGGCATTTTATGATATCACATTAAATTATGTACATATGAATAACAACCGAAAAATTCATTAAGAAATAAATCATTTGGTTAATCAGGTGGACCTGAAACTCAAAGTCGCCTTCACAAATTATAGACCACATCTAAATGTGAAAACGTTTCTGGAGCATTGTCAGTTATTTTTCGTCAAGTTTTCATGAAACAAATTATTCGCTTCTTCGCCTTCGGAAATAAGTATCTTCATTTTCTTGACAAGCTCGTCGACGCTATAGGTGTAGTCATGTTCAATCAGTTCAGAAAGAGGTAATTGTTGAACAAATATATCTATCATATTTCAGGGAGAATAAAGATTTTTATGATGACTGTGTTTTAATATTTCAACCCTTCCAGTGATCGGATTGGCTTGAAATCTAGTAGGTTAATGAAAGTACGATGACAGTATTATCATTAATACTGTGATTGTAGCATGTAGCTACGTATACGCACACGCCTGCGTAGCTAATATCAATTAATATTAGCGTAAAACCGTAAAACCTTATGCGTATTTGGTAACAAATGTGTGCGTGTAAAAGTCAGCTACGCTAGTTCTTGCTTGAAATTGCTTTAAAAGCCGTTTCCATATACTCCGTACTTAACCCTAATTATAGCAAGTATAAAGCAATGCCTAGTTCAATATTCCGCTAGTTATGAAACATAATGTCGATGTCAATTAAATGTCATATCCCTATCTGTAGATTAAGCTGTAGATTGTCAACTTTTGTTTTTGTTCCAAAAAGTTTATGTTCATAGGATTCTTAGCTTCTAAGTGACTAGTAATAATAAAACCTTATTAGATCCAAATAAGTTTCAATTTTTTTTACCAAAAGTTTTTTATTATAGTCTATTTTCGTTTGATAATTTTTAACCAATCAAAATTATATTATCTTAGTACAATACTAATGTAATATTAGGTTTTCAAATGTGTGCGTGTGACGACACCGGTTTTGATACAAATGTTGGTTGATGCCATTTCCATTCTTTTCTTTCTTCCGTGACTGGCATCAACATAACCTTCGTGTTATGGACAACGATAAAGCACAGCCTTAAATACCATCCATGACACAAAACGCCTTGCACAAAGCATTTCTACAGGTCCTAAGTATAAGGGCCAAACTAACAATTTCATCATTTTCACTTCTTTGTGGGAAATGCTTTATTTCACATAAGTGAAAATGATCAAATTGTTAGTTATGCCCCCGTTATGTTCCCGTTTAAAAAACTGGTTTATTGTATTAAACGTACAAGTGTTGCTTAAAGCCTAGCCAACGAAACGCGTCTTGTGTATGTGACACATTAATTCAACACATATTTGACTATCCGCTAGTATTGATATATTATTAATTTAGATGCTGGACAATTGTAATATTCTGAAAGTAAAAAGAACTAGCTTCTTTTAGTCGATATGTCTCTTAATACTACAAATGATGGTTCTTGAGCCTACATCCCGTTTTCCCATTAATAACTTTCGCTCAAGTTATTTTTAGCACAGCAACAGCCGAATGGGAATCAATAGTCTGAAGGTTGTATGAAAGTATTATTTCCATTGATTTTCAGCTTTCCCTCCTACGCGGAGTTATTTTTACTGCTGGCATTACAAATTAACTGCCATTGATAAATTTTATTCAGTTATACAATGAAAGCACCTTAATTAAATTAAATAAATATTGATTAGCGACTCTTCGCTTTTATGATGATTTTGATATTGTTAGAATATAGTAAATATATTTTTTTGACAAAACATCTAATTTTACAGTTTTCTTACAAACTTAGGGATGCATGATATCGATTATTATATTATTATGCTTAGCTTGCAATTGTTATATTATTTACTAAATTGCTTTAACAGCAAAGAAAAAACATTATAACATTACCTTACATTGAGATTAAATTATTCAAAGTCAAGTCAATATTCTAAGCACGGATAGAGAACACAGAAAAAAAATCAGACCTTTTTATTTTTGTTTAAATAATATTTTAGTCTTTAAAATTTGAAAAATAAACCTTAACTTTTGTATCCTTTCGGTCGTTGCAACATATCTTTTTAATCAATGCCATTCTTCACCGGTTTTTCTGTATATTAGACATAAGTTATTATTACCCACCCACCGTAAGTAATAAACAAATAAAAAATGTTTCATCTTAATCAAGGATTAATACGCTGATCCATAGATTTGCGA
The DNA here is from genome assembly GCF_003589595.1 of Hyposmocoma kahamanoa. Taxonomy (NCBI): domain Eukaryota; kingdom Metazoa; phylum Arthropoda; class Insecta; order Lepidoptera; family Cosmopterigidae; genus Hyposmocoma; species Hyposmocoma kahamanoa. The sequence goes on along the minus strand of NW_020653409.1, from coordinate 2,657,392 downwards.
GTGTATGGTAGACGTGAAGGTCACTTTATTCAAAACTTACTGCCAATCGTTTTACAATATGTGGATGAATTTACTCAAAAAGCCTACAGCGCCCTACGTGTCCGACATGACAATGCGTTCAAGATGCTGTTGGGGCTATCACGCTACTGCAGCGCATCAATAACGTAAACGGAGGCACATTCGGATAGCTTCCATTCTATAATAGGAAAGCGACAACTCTCCTTGATGCAGCGGGTACGCGCAAGTACCAATAATCTCCTGACACTGCGTGTAGTGCCCTCTGATTGGCTGCCAAATAAATATAATATAATTAACGTACCCACTTACCATAATTTAGCCTGTTACTAATTTATTATACATGGATTCAAGTCCGAAATAAATACTTATTATTATTGTTATTTATCACAACATAATTACTCGAATCAAGATGGCAGTCACAGTAAAATATACTTCATAATGTGAGTAGCTCCATTGCCCTATACAACTACCCACATCGTCGACTATTATGATATATTGTATTATCGATAAACTCCACTTACTACGCTACACTAGCTACAAGTTTGACACATATCTGTCAATATTGTGAGAACTGTGTATGGTAAAACCTTTGCCTACCCAAATGGGCGAAAATTAATAAAAAAAGAAGTGAGAACTGTCAAATTATAACCCAACCCAATCGAGTTGTTCGAGGGTTTGTGCAAGAACTAACAAACCTTAGTAACAAATCTGTAGAAACTAGTCGCAATTTGAAATAACGAAACGACATCTTTAATTCATCAAGGGAATTGATGTGTCAAAAAGAAGTTTATCGAAAAGCAATAAGTTTTTTACCTTTTACACTTATTAATTTGCATGAATATGATTCACTGTTCCATGGTGATATATATAAATATGTAGATAAGTCCGAAGTTCGTATTAGATGTATATCTTAGTTTTTTTAAGTGCAAGTCGTGTTAGAAGTAAATTTCCATGTTTTGGGATCATGTATACAGAAACAGGCAGATTATGCAGGAGTTTGAAGATGTAGAGGTGCACAAAACTAGCGTGTCTGTGTTCGTAGCTCTATTCTATCTGGAAATGCTGTATATTTTGATAATGACGCTATCAATTCTCAATAGATTGAATCAAAACTTACTTTCCTAAATTGCTCGATTTAACACTGCATATCAGTTGTAAGTATCTATTGCTATTATGTTTCTGTTAATTTTGGCGTATAGACTATAGTTATAGACGATAACTCTTCAATTTAATTCACAATTTCCCTGTAAAATTAACTTCTTTATTTCAGTACTTATGTGCCTCCATGGCCCAAGTTGGTTGGTCACCAAGCTGATCTGCCAGGCTCGAGAGGGATCTCGGGTTCGATTCCCGGGCCGGGAGAAATATTTGTGTGGCCTACATTTATTTATCTCATGAATTTGGGTGTAATTTGTGGATGTCTATGTGCATGCCCTTGCCATATGGAATACAGAGCTTACCTGTGCGGGGATATGAATGGGTGCAAAATTTGTATATTTGTATTAATTTAATACTATAAACACTCTTTAGTTTGGAAGAGTCTATTCTGCCACATATGATTATAGATTATTATTATTACTTATGAACTTATGGTAACAGGTTTGAACATGTCTGTTAAAACATATTAGGGGTCGAGACAACCTCAAATGACCTTGGGAAAATATATAGCAAAATTGAAGATATTCACTGATTAGTATATGGTGTGGAAACACAATTCCTAAAAATTTACCTAATAAAAACTTACCTTTCAATTTTACAAGAACACTGCTGTATTCATTAGGTACTTTTACTTACAATATACTAATGATTTTTTTTTTATATTAACTGATTAACTGGAACATGTATAAGTAGTATACAATGTGCGTTTTTCAAATTGCTTTAATTTCGTTTGTAAAAAAATAAATTCTGAAATAAAGCCAGTGTCCCTGTCGCTCATCGAGTATATAACCAGAAATAGAGACTAAATGTCATTTACTTGGTACTTGGTACTTGGTGCAACGGGCTGGTATCCGCAACTCGACGACAAAGCGCCTATTTTGCGTGTGGTGGGTGCAGGGTCCTACTCGTGCCACCCAAGCTCCTCCAGGAATCTCAGCAGCCTCCTTGGTTTGCTGAAGACTTCGGGGAGCGACCTTGGCACTCCAAGGTATTTTGCCCTGTAGTTGGCCACGCCGGAGCACTGAAGTAGGATGTGCGCAGCCGTTTCCTCCCCCTCCATGCACGCTCTGCATAGAGGGCTGTCTGTGATACCTAAATTGAAAAGGTGTTTATTATATGGACCATGACCTGTTAGGGCGGCAGTTAGAGTGCGAAGCTCTTGCCTTTTAAGTTTAATTAGTATTCGAGATAGACTGGCATTGAGCGTTGGGAGTGCTTCCCTCGCCTGTCTACAAACCGTAAGGGTGGTCCATGTATTATTATGTGAAGATTTTGTACCTTTGTGTATAGTTGTTCTGGACCATTGGGAGGGGAGGGACACTATCGGTTCTGGTCCTACAGCGTCCGTCTCCGACCCTTTCCTGGCTAGTTCATCTGCTGCATCATAGCCACGTGAGCCGCTATGTCCTTTAATCCACTGAAGAGTTACGTGGTTTTGTATACATACCTCCATGAGTGCTTGATGGCATTGTCATTGTCAAATGTCATTTAATTTGTTTGAAAACTGTTCTGCCATATCATTACTGTGACAACTGCGCTCCAATTGGCTGGCCCTGAATTGAAAACAATTGACTGTCTGATCACTTTCACTGTTCACTTCAAATCAGCCAGTTAACTTAAGCTTTGCTATAATGGACGAAAATGACAAAATGACATTTAATTACCAATGAAATTTGATTCCATTTGTTTTGTAAATTTTTAGATGTTACATATTTTGCTGTTTTTCCCACACCACCGAATAGAACATCACGGCATTGTTATCATGGCAGGGCTTTATTACAATAAATACAGAATATTTTTTGGAATATATGGAGACATACACACAGGTTAGTAGTTAGCCCGTATATTTCAATGCAAACGGGAGTTGATATTTATAAGAGCTGAATCGCTAATGTGTTACCGGGTATATATGGCCCTTATTTCATCTCTATTTCTGGTTATATACTCGATGCTGTCACTCAACCCTAGCAAAATGAACCATATTAGTATGGGAAAACATTGAATTCGAGATAAGGTTGTATTGACTCATAACTCATTAAGTATTAGTTATATTAATTGAGAAGCTTTAGAACAGAAAATGGTAAATTTTCATTCTAATTTCGTCTAGTCTAATTGAAACGTGTTCAAATTCATGCATTTGTAATATATTTTTAACACGGATTTTGCTATTGGTGTTCGGGTTGGATAAAATATTCCTAGAAACCATTGACTTACAAATAAAAAGTCAATTCTAGAAACATACAAAATCTGCTGTTTGGCTTTAAAAAACAAGTCAAAATGTGAACAAGTTTTTGTTTTGTTGCTCCTCAATTATACCACACACAAATTAGCATGTCATTAGCGATCTATCACCCTTTCCACTGTATATATTATTTATGAAAACGGTTCGGCGCAACTGTACATTACTAACACTTGAAATTAATGTGGTGAATAGACTACATAGTTATTAGTCTAATCTTGAAATATTAAGTAAGAAATAAATTGAAAGAAAAAGGTTTCGCTGGTTAGGAATGCTCTGAAGGCATTTGGTTATGTTGTTTTGTATATGTGTGTTTTAAATATTAGATTTATTTTAATCAATTCTATGTAATTAAAATGTTATAAATTACATTTCTAATTGAGGCTATCAGCACAAAACCTGTGGTGTAACCCACATTTGACATTTTTTCTGTGATAGTACTTACAGCCACAATTGCCTCGACATAAAAATCACATGTTGTTAAAATCACATTTTTATAATTGTAAATGTTCAAAATTATATGCCTGAATTTCACGTTTTAAGTTATGTCAATGGCTTTTATTGTGTTACATAAGCAATGCATTAGCTAAATTTAAAGCTCGAAACTCTTGTTATATAATTAAAGCTTAAAATAGAATTTGTAGGCCCTTTTTTAGTAATACAATAAAGATATATATTCATACATTATCATACAAAATTGCGCTTGAAGAGTAAAAAAAGGATTTTGTCCAAAAACGGAGTTACGAGGTTTCAAATTTAACAGACCGTCATTACCCCGAACACCCAGACCAACAGATAAAACCATTTAAGTTAGTTCATTTCGCAAATTGGTTCTAATGGGAAGTTAAACCGAGTCCGGCTCACATAGCACCCACAACGCCAACCTAGGCCACCTAGGTTGTCAGTATTTCTTTAACACATGCATAATTTTAAAATTTCGTAATAGTGCTATTACTTCTTATTAATCACCAGCAGTGTTCTGAGAATGATAGACCGCGACTCGTACGAGCGACTCTACCTCGTCCGCGATGACAAACAGGACATATACATCGATCTACCGCAGCTCCTGCCGCAGCACCAGCTTGACGGCATCCGATACCTTTACAGGCAGTTCAAGAAGGTAATATTTCTTAAATTTATTTATTAACCGACTTCAAAATAATAGTCTCAGTACAGAGTACTAAATAAAACCGACCTTAAAAGTTCGTGGAACTACATCTATTTGCCAAGTTTTATTGAAATCGGTTACCTGAAAGTGCGCGAAACCGGATTCATTCCCTAGTTTGCCACCATTAGAGATGGAACATTTTCTTGAAATTCAAATGGGACCAATACTGAAGGACTAGGGACTAAGGAAAGAAAGAATCATCAAAATCGGTTCACAAATGCGTAACATACATACTAAAAAGAAAAACAGTCAAATTAAGAACGTCCCCCTTGTTTGAAGTCTGTTAAAAAGAAGGAGGTTTTTATTTCGACTGTATTTTTTTGTGTGTCTGTTACGCGATTCCTCCGACATTTGTGGACCGATTTCGATGATTCTTTTTTCTTTGTTGGAAAGGGGCTACAACTGTACTGTGGTCCCAACAGTACCACAGTTCAGGGGGTTCTGCTCCCGTTCTTCGTCCGAAACAATTACTGTCAAAGAATTAATTAAAACTCGAAAATATGTAAAAATGTAGTAAAATCTGTGTTAAAAGGAATTTGGTATTTTCGAAGATAGTTCTCCATAAAAGCCAAAGTTTGACGACACCACACTAACTAGAAATGACTTAGGCTCAACTCTACTGGCGCAGAGTCGAAGCGTCGCGACGCGTCAAGTTTTTCGCCTATAGCATATTCATCTCTATTTTCCCATCATTAAGGTACAAATTTGTGTTATGCAAATATGGAATCGCGCGTCGCCGTGCGTTCCTTGCGCGCAGTGAGGCGTCAGATGCCGACCACACTGATTCGGCCGTCGTCGCGCGACTACCCGCGTCGCCATGCGTTGTAATTGAAAAACAGGACGCGACGCCAGTGTGAGTTGAGCCTAATTGATCATCTAGTAGTAGTCGCAAGCGACTTACGACGATTAAGTGCGACCGCAGTCGCGAAATATCGCCGCCACGCTGCACGAGGCCTTAGTCATTCATAGACCTAGTGTGAGAGAAAACTCTCAATAGTAAATAATCACATGGTATTATATAAAAAAAACCGTGGGACAGATGAAAATCGACACTCCTGGGTGCGGTCGTGTCTCTTATTATGAACATCCGCCACTAGAATGCCTTACAATTACAAATAGGGCAATCTACAGTGATAGATAAACATTATACACCCATTTTGACGCCTTTATATTACAATACTATAATAAAACTTGATTTAAAAAAAATTGTTCCGTGTTTTTAAAATACATCCTCGTCATTAACCCATTTATACGTATAAATCACACACGAGGGGACCAAGCCCACTGTTGGGCACGGGTATCCTCACAGGCAAGGTTTTAAGCTATAGTCCGCCACTCTCCACGCTGGCCTAATACGGGTTGGGGACTTCGCATTTTCCCCGAGTGTTGTGATTCTTCGATTCGAATATTGCATGTACACCTAGAGATAAAATGATCCGTGACATTTCGGACCGTCATTTCTCGGATTCGGAATTGGTGGTCGATTCAAAACCTTACGATAAGTTTGTCGATCAATTCGATTTGATATCGTACGATTTCATTTCATTTATATTCACAACACCCGTACGATTACTCGAACTTCTCGGCCAGCAAAGGCTACCAACGTTATTCAGAACTCAGTTATCGAATGAAAGTGACCGAACGTCCTATTGTTTGCAAAGCAAGAATGTAATATGGAAATCTTTTATTATTTTGAATAAAGTCTGGATTATGTTCCATTTTATTAAGTTATTTTAATGCAATTTAAAGTCTTAAAAATGTACATAAAAGGATTTTCTTCGATATTTCAACCGAAATCGATACACAAACACTCATTTACACACACACGCACACACATACATACACAAACACTCATTTACACACACAAACACTCATTCACACACACTTCATGCATATATCACGGACATGAACTCACACAAAGTAACACATAGGTTAATTTAGTCTTAGTTTATTAAGGTTAATGTAAGAGCAATGTTTAATTATTAATTGTAAAGAAGAGCGATGTTTCCTAACACAGGCCCTATCAAGCTTAAAAGGAAACATCAGCCCCTGAATGATGCCACGTACAGTGAAGCAATGAAATATTTTGAATTTTTTTTTAATCGTTAGATTGGATATCGTTCTCGAATCGAAGGGCGCTTTCCGAGGTCTTCAGAACATTCGAGTTAAACGTTCGATCGGATTATGGACACGATATCGTTATCCAACAGCGCTTATTAATAAATAGATTATAAGAAAAATGAAAATCCTTTTATATACATTTTTAACACTTTAAAAACCTAAAATATAGGAATGTATTAGTCGTACATTAAAATAAACTAATAAAATTGAACAAAATCCAGACTTTATTTAAAATATAAGAGATTTCCATATTACATTCTTGCTTTATAAACAATAGGACGTTCGGTAACTTTCTTTCAATAACAGTGTTCTGAATAACGTTTGTAGCCTTTGCCGGTCGAGAAGTTCGAGTAATCGTACGGGTGTGACGTCATTTCGGTTCGGTTTCGAATACGATCGTGTGATGTTCGATTCGGTTATTGCGAATAAAAATTAAAAGAAATCGTACGATGTCTAATCGAATCGGTTGACAACAGAGTTATCGTAAGATTCGGAATCGACCCCCTGATACTCTTAGTCTTAGGCTGCCAAGGCCTTTCTTAAAATACACATTTAAGTTTAATTTGAATAAAATTTCTTCTATTTACTTTTACAGAGAAACCCAGGAGTGATCCTGAACGACCCATCAGGCTACGGCAAATGCCTCCAAGTGGTACTATTCGTCCACGCCATGCGGCCCACACTGAACAAACCCATTCTCATTCTGTGCGACGACAACGCCGTGCAGAACTGGAAGGAACACTTTGAGATATGGACCAATTGCTTTCATGGTGAGGGAAGAATTTACAATTTTACCCAAACAGTAAACTATATTTCATTTTACTGTCGTGCTAACTGCACATTGTAAAAGCGCGTTCCCATTATGTCGTGACGATAGATAACCGTGCAGTTTAAAGTGTTGTGGCTTGTATATTTAAATGAAGTTGTTCACATTACAACACAATTAACTGTCGTTCACGGCTTTTTTGACGTTACGATGACAGACTGTCGAGACAACGGGAAGAGCTAGAACGACAGTCGTCTGACGATAAATAAAACGTTGGATAAAAACGTGACGACAAATAATCGCAGCTACTATCGTCGTCTAGTTTTATTTATTGTTGTCTGCACGTGTGGTCTCCCCTCTCGGTCCCCGCGCCCTCGGCTGTGCATCAAACGATTCTGTTATACGACAAGGCGGCTGCCGTGAACCGATCAATTGTCGTCACGATCCAGTTCCTTTGAATTGAAAAAGAAATAGTTTTGTCACTTGCACTTCTACGTAAAATACGTGAAACTACAGACTCTATTTGTTTATATGAAATTATATTTAATTGAAATAGGTTTCTTAGTTTTGCCTTTAGCTTCTGTCTGGAGTATACCAATTTGTTTGAATTTACGTGAATAACATATTTATTTATTTATTCATGGAAAACCAACAAAAACATTTAATTAGCAGTAGTAGATCCTTACCTATTTCTGCCACAAAGCAGTAATGTATATGTAATGCGTATTACTGCGTTCCGGTTTACAAGGGTAAGGGTGCTGGTGAAATTACAGGTACATGGGACTTGTCAACTTATGTCTCAGGGTGACGGGCGCAGTGGCAGTGCCCCTCAAATCTTTGCGATTTAAAGCTCTGCGCGGCACTGCAACCGTTATGGACAGGCGTGTATCTTACCATCAGGCGCACGACTTGTTAGTCCCGTCACTTGATATTATAAAATAATAAAAATAAAAACAGGAATAGAAACATAAAGCTATTTACAGGTTTCCACCTATAGTTTCAGACAAATCAAACACGCGTATTAAGCATACGAACATTCATATATCACGACATTAATATAACCCAATACCTGCGCCAACAGTCACAAATTATTCAATAAAATTAAATAGAATGACCGTGAGTTTACGGTTTTGCACATCAACATTACAATTGTATATATCAACATCCAAGTCATGATTGCTCATCGAGTATATAAACCAGAAATAGAGACGAAATGTCATTTAATTTGTTTGAAAACTATTCTGCCTAATCATTACCATGACAACTGCGCGCGCTCTGATTGGCCAGTCCGAATTCGAAACAATTGACGAGTATCGTCAATTGTTTCAATTCAAATTGTCCAGTTTAACTTGAGCTTTGCTGTAATGGACGAAAATTGAAAAATTAAATATTTAATTACCGATGAAATGTGATTCTGTTTGTTTTGTAATTAAATGTTTTGCTGTTTCTCCCACACCACCGAATGGAACAGCCCCCATTGTTACAGATATTATCTTTGTTACAATAGATACAGAAAATTTTTGGAATATACAGAGACTTACACACGGGTCAGTTTGAAAGGGTTGTAACCCTAACTAGCCGTGAACAGGTTCACGGCAATGAAATGGGAAACTTCCGGTCCACAAAATTTATTAAAGAAGTAAAGTTTAACGAAAGGCTGTAACAATATAAAGGTATCCGCTCACGCGATACATGCAGCCGTAGACGCATACCACACCTAGAGGTGATGATTTTATACCGATTTATCGGATATCGAAGTTATAACAGGTAAAAGAACTAATATTAATTGCTATTTCGGTAACTACTCTAGCAAACCATAAAGTTTTTAATGCCTGGGTCTGTCATTTAAAAAAATAAACAACTTCAAAAATACGTCACGAGAATCGTGTGTGTTATTGTTTGGGCTGGTGATTTCGGTGTTTATTTATTGTAAACATACCGTAAGTAGCGTTTTTTAAGTTTACCCTGAATATAAATGTTTATAAACTATACTTTAAGGAGTAATTTCATGGTAAACGTTAGAACCACTCAAACGGAATATTATCATATTTATCCAAGTACACCAAAAATTTCATTAGTGCTTTTTAAGTGCAGGATTTGCGGTGTATTACTGCATTTTATTTGAGATGTTTTTGTTGGTAGTGCGGAGGGTATTTATTTAGCAATGCAGAATAAAAAAAAATATTTATAAAAACTTGTATTTAAACTGAATGCTTTTCTAATTTGCGAAACCAAATAGCCGCCATTTTGCGGTAGGAGGAGCGCATCGCGTGAGCGGATAACAGTATAAAACACTCCCTACACTTTATTATTAAGGCACTTAATCCCTAAATGGGCCGAGAAACTGAATTACAGAAATAGATACATGAAGGGTGTAGACTTATAAATTATTACACATGATTAGCTTATTAACAGCTCTGACTGTTGTGGCGGTCGAGCTGGGAGTGACCGTGGTACGAAAACAAAATGAGAAAGTGAAGGAAGATGAAACAATTCAAATTTAAAATTTAAATACAAGTAAAATAAAAAAAATTATAAGATACAAGAGGAGAGAGGCGATACAAAGAGGTGAGATGACGGTGTAAGGAGGTCACACCGTCACAAGTTGTTGGCGCTGTACTATTTCAGCTTTCTAATTAGTGATTTAAGTGCAAACGAGAGTTGATATTTAAAAGTGTGATATAAGGCCCATTTGCCTGATGAGTTGCCAGGGATGGATGGCCCTTATTTCGTCTCTATTTCTGGTTATATACTCGCTGTGATTGCACAACACACTACCCAAGCTCTTGCTAGCTCTACTTATCGTCGCCTTATTTTCTCAATCTCGTATCATAAAGCACAAAATTACTGAAATGCAAAGAATGGATTGTATATGCAAATTTTGCAGGCTGATTTCATATCAATTTCCTTCATATTCACACATTAGCTTTGGTAAAAAGCTATATTGTTAAAGTAATGCATGCAAATTAACACCCTTGATAAGAAATTTAAAATAAATAGAAAATTTGGCCATGACAGCCATCTCCTGAATAATCTCTCTGTAATATTTGAGAAAGTAAGGCATCGTTTTTACAATTCGCACTTGACCACTAACATAGTATAACCTCAAAAATGGCGTTAAATTATATTTTATCTCAAAATTGCGTTATATTAATAATTTATATACAAAATTTCGCTATATTGATGTGTCATTCATATACGATTTAATTTCAAAGTCATAGGACAATACTGTCGCTTTGAAACTAAATAGGTAATATGAATATAAATTAAAACCATTTTTATATAATACCATGTTAGTTGTCATGTGCGAATTGTTCCTTTTATATTATTCCAGAAGTTGCAGTTCGAACCTCGAATCCATTTGCAAAGAATTCTATCTACATAAACAGCAAGAAAGACGGGGCCTCGTTCTCGCGGCGCACCTGGGGAATGGTGGTGGTGCACGACAATCACATCGCCAAGGAAATGCTGCAGATAAATTTTAACGCCGATTACAAGATTTGGGTCACTTCTATGAATTTAAAGGTGAGGGAAAAAATATATGCCTGATATGATAAAAGAACAGTGGCAGAATTATTGTTAAAACAATTCTTTAGCGTCTTCAAACGTCATAATTACAAGTTTGAATTTTTTTTATTGGTTCACCAACTAGACAAACAAAAACTACAACTAGGAAAGTACAATATTGCCTTAATGCTAAGTGCAACAGTTAATTACAGGTAAACACCGCATGCTATAATTGTAAACTCGTAATGGAAAACAAACATCATGAATGGTTCGCGTTTAAAGAAAATATTAATCTTTAATATTGTAATTTTCACATAATCTTATAATTATGATTTGAATTCAATTAAGTTATGTTTATTACGTGTCACAATTTTTATTTTATAAGAAATATGTAATGTTTGTTGGAATTTAAATAAGACTTTATTTTTTTTATTTTTTTTTTTTTGATAATGTACAGGTAAGGTAAAAAAGACTTATTGCTATGCGTTGGGCAAGGTACCCGGCCCTTAGGTTTCCCAGACAGTCTATTAATTTTTCTGAATAAAATTTTGTACAAATGAAGGGTTTCGACTGCAAAGGCTGTAAATAGGTAGTCGGAACCGAGATCCTGGTGCTTGTTACTTATGCTTTATTATTATTATTATTACATAAAACATCGTTAGAGCGACGGAGTAACCCACTCTAACAATAATAATAGTTATCACTAGTATCAGGCTTCTTACCACGGTATGACTTCTTTTTATAATAAATATCGGGAATATCGGGAAAATAAAAAGAAGTCATACCGTGGTAAGAAACCTGATACTAGTGATAATCATTTAGTGAATAACCACGAAAGTCTTAAAATCTATATAATAATAATAGTGACCTATAGTATACAGGTCCAACCTAGTTTAGGCACCAGTGTTCCACCTCGCAATGTAAATGTACGATGTTCCTTGCTTTAAAAAGTATTGTTAAGGTGGAAAATGACAATTGAAATAATGTTGTATTGTATTGTAATGAAAATACATCAACTTTTCAGGAAGAACTACACAAACTGTCTCTAATTTACCAATGGCTACACCCGAACAGCGAAATAAATCTTGATAACTTCAAAACAGAGCCAAAAGATTACTTAGACATGCTCACTAAATCTCTTCTGCTGGACGCCTATTTGGAAGATTTTCTTATTAGAAGAAATGACTTTTGCCCGCTTTTTGTCAAGCCTCAAGTAAGTTTAACGCAAAGTAAAACCTCGTTTTTCAATACAATTGCTTTAGAAGTAGTACCATTAGTATAATAACACAAGTAGGGTAACTCTATGCAAATGCATTCAAGTTCCGCAACAATGTCTTAGTTCCTATGCTAGGTGGCGCTGTAATAAATAATAATAAATTTGTTTACGTTATTGCTAATCATCGTCAATGTCATAGTAGAGGTCTAATGCTCTGGTTTTTGGGCCAACTTTGATAAATTTGGTTTGGCATTGTGATCACATGATTTTTGAAAACGATTTTCAGTCTTTTTTACAATATTTCAGGTTCATGAAATAATAGAGTCACCAGTGGTGGAATCTACAAAAGTATCGCGTAAAAATAAAGATCCCACCGGGACTAAAGTGAAGAGCACCAAGAAAAGGAGATTAGATAACGAAGTGGCGAACCAGGAAGCTCTAGAACAAAAGGTACCCAGTATTCATAACAACGACACAAACACTTATGATGTGAGCAACGAAATGTTTAACTTTACTAATAACACTGAAGGTAATTTTTGCAAAGGTACAATGAAATATATACATGACAACAATTTACCTGAAAACGCATTTAAAACTGAAGATACTGAAGAATCGTTTACCTTAGAATTTCAAAATGCAGTTAATGAATTAGTTCAAGCAGATAACGCTTCTCAACATGAAGGTAACACAAATAATTCTGAAATGAATGTGATAATTAATGAAGTGAATGATAATATCACAAATTTAAATTATAGCCAAAGTGATACGCAAAAGTTAAGCAATAGTGATGAATTTGATATACCAATGATTGAAGTTAATGCAGTTGTTCCTATACAAACTTTAAAAGATGGAATAAGAGACAATACATCTACGATTAAAATAAATACCTCCGCGAAGAGTGACAAAATGAAATATGTAGATGTATCTATCGACAGTGGAAAAGTAAAAAACCACGTCGAAGAATGTTCAAATAATAAACAAAAGTCTAATAACGTGTCCGATACCACAGAATCGGACGATGAATTGAAGGTTCCAGAAACTGTCAAAGTAGATGAAGATATTAGTATTGTACATTGCAAACCTGGAGACAATAATGCAAACAACAAAAATGCAACAAAAACTGAAGATTCGAATGTTCCAGAAGCAAAAAGCGAAGAAAGTGATGACGTAGAAAGAAAACTGTTAGAATTAGAAAAGCAAGTATTGGATCAGTTTAAGGGGTCATTGTTGGACAGAATGTTGTAATTATAACGTGAAATTAGGTTAATGATATGTTTATGAACGTTAACTAAACTAACGGATAACTCACGTATTTAAGTCGAATTTTTGCTCGACATGTTTTGAACCAGTCTGTGGTTCTTAGTCATGCGATTCCGCGGCGGTAACTCGACCGAAACTGCGCGCCAAAGCCCTGACAGCCCGGTCACTCAGTACGGCTGCGGGTGCAGGCGGCGGCGGCGGCGGCGGCGGCGGCGAGGAACTACCCTCGTTTGTTTTATTTTTATTAAAGTCGTACGCAAGATTGCACACTACACTAACAACGTCACTTTCTAAAATCTCATCCACACTAACCAAAGACGCAGTACCTATATGTCTGAGACTCATGGTGGTTTTCTATAATCTGTCTTTTTTAAGATGGAGTAAAACGACATTTGCAGGGTTGCCTGCTTTCGTAAAATTTGAAATGGTCATGTAGTAGTTATCGACAGTTTTATTGATAGATTGTGAATGTAGGACGAATTTTGTCAAAAATGATTGAATTGTGACTGATTACTAATTGCATTACTGTATTATTTATTCTTATTTTGACAGTTGGTATATTATCAAAATCATTTTTTATATACACACATTTTAATAACGACACGTATCTTAAACTAAAATGATTTTTTAAAATATGTCTCCTATTTGCATTTTTAATACACATACTTCTAAATTTAATGTATGCATTAATGAATTTTCAAAAATCAACAATTCAAATGAGCCTGTGCCCAACAGTTGGACGTATAATGGTTCGATGATGAATCAAATTAAACAATTTCGCCTATTTACTTCATCAGCGAAAGCAACGTTCTGTTGACAGAATATTTATCGACTGCAATCGCTAGTTGCTCACAAGCGGGCAACACTTGCGTAATGAACGGTCATTTTACTCCGTCTTCAATAAAGGCAGACTTTAATTAAAAATGCTTATGAATCAAGTTCTTGGGTTTTCGCGATTGTTACACATAGGAAATGAAACTATTAATCAAACTATTAATATCCGGAATTAAATCGCGGGAAAATTGTTTTTTTCAAACAAACCAACATTTCGGGCCCTTTACAGGTCACATGAGAATTTAATTTTTTTATTTTTTATTATGTCGTCATTGGATATCGAAAACGGTGTTTTGCAACAAAATTGTGCTTAGTAAAATACTTAAATCGTGAAAAGCAGGGGATTACGCTATTTTACGATAATTATAATGCTATTTAAAATAGTAAATTTGCACGACATTATGTTAACATAATGACTGTGAACTGGCATTAGGTACTATCTCAATTTTGACAACATTACAGGTGAAGAAAAAAATTGCTTGCGTCATTTATATAGCATTTGGTTTATTAAATAAAAACACGTAGTTTTTAAATATTTTTATTACACATGTACGTATTTTTATTTAATAAACCAGATAAATGATTTTATTCTTCATCCCGTAAAGTTGTCAAAATTGAGATAGTACCGATTACCAGTACACAGTCGATAAGTCATATAAATAGGGCTCGGTTATATATGTAGTATAAACTACAAAATATGTACATATAGTATGGGCAAAAAATCTTAACATATGGAATAAACATGGAGATGAAAAACAACTGTTGTCACATGGACTACGCTTTATTAAAAAAAAAAATCAACACATTTTATTCCACTTCAATTATATTTTCTTTACTGTTATTGTTAGAAAACACATGTACATGTTATTTTTAATTTTCAAAATTAAAATTTGCATATTTGGTCCGAACAACGCTTTGTACTGGCTGAATGACCTTTCGACGTCACAGAATGTGACTAGAGCAAACTTAAATTTGCACAAGTCCACAGGTGAATATGTCACGTCTAGGTTGTCTTCTAATCTTCCGCACAGTACACTGTTTTTTTTTTTTTTTATTTATTAAGGCTTTGGCAAAGCCATCAACCTAAACATGAAGTTTAAATATGTTTCTGTAAATATGGCCGCCACAAAGAGGATAGGCAATTTGAGGCGGCGTGCTTGGATTGACTCGGGATTCCTTAAAACGGGCCGATACGGGTATTTTAGTTCGAGATTCGTATAATTTCGCGTTTTAATCTTCGATTAAGGCACATTAGCACTATCCTATTCCACTTTAAACTAGATTTCACAAAATAATTGAAAGTCAAAATAAAAACGACACTTTTCCCTCCAAAAGGTCCAGAGCGAATCCAGTACACTGTTAATTTTTTTTAGTGTATTAAAATTTTTTTTTTTTCAAGCACGCACGCACCTTTATTTGTTTTAATTAAATAAAATATCACGCAATATTGAAAATATGGATTATTGCAAGTTTCGTGTAGAAATATGGTGCAAACCTGTAAAAATATGTGAAATGAGATTTTTGAAATTATGGAAAAGTTGAAATTTGTTATTCTCTAAGTATCATTATACATATAAGAAGAAAACAAATTAAAGATCGTCAATTAATGATATCAAAAATATGTGATTACATATTAATCCGGGCCCTACATATAAATATCAAGCTTTCATATTACCTTAAAGCTAATAAAAATAAGCTTAATATTTTGTGGATTCGATGTTATATATGTCTAGTTTATAAATGGTAATGAGATGTTTTTATTGTAATATTATAATGTTGACTTAGTATTTAATAGGTTGTAGGAAGGTAGTGTGACTGTTTAGGCTTAGGCAGAAATGCAACGAGGGAAAGGGTAGGAAAATGCATTTTTGAAACTTTTTGTCGTACCTAGTTGTTGTTATAACTATAGTACAGAAAATTTACAACCAATGATCGGTGGAGACAGCAAAGTTTAAACGGTCTCACTATAGTACCTATAACTACTATATATCCAATACTCTTTACGACGCATAATTTTGAGTACCTACAACAAGACTGAAGTTTTAAAATACATGGTTAGGTACATTTAAACTCTGTAAAAAAATATTTTAGTTTTGTGGTACTTTTTTTTACATTTATGGTTAAATTATCTTGACACTTTTGCTCCGATGATTTACGGGAGAGTCTGGAGCGAGAAAATAATCCTGACCATAGCCGCGCACTGACAATGAATTACAATGCGGGACACACAAAACTGTTCAGAAATGGGTAATGGGTTAAAACTCGATTAATGGCTCGGGTTTTTATCCAAAGCGCCAGGGTTTAGCCCGTTTCTGTCCTAAATTGTGGGCAGAAACGGCAAATACTGAATTTGGTATAATTCCATACTTATTAGAAATTCTGATATAAAAAATCTTTTTAGACGAAAAAGAGGCAATTCCATATAACACCCACATTGCAATCCTGTGTACTCTCACTTACTACTAGTGGTACACATTACCGTTCCGTTTTTATGAAAATCGATTTTCAATGCATATCGGTAACGAGTTTTTGTATCGATTCGTTGCTATGCTATTTTCAAGCGAATCCATTCTATAGAAGGCAAAATAAGAAGCATTATACATTTTGTAATAACATTTGAACAAAACTCAATTAGTTGTAAATAGTTTTTGCACTCGATTTTGGGCGTTAATGGGTTTTAACCTCATTAAATCCCGGCGTTAACAAAACGCCGGGTTAAAACCCGTGCGCTTGCCCATTTGTGAAACTGTTTATATTTACTTAATTGAAAATTGCGGCGAGGAAATGATTATTTTTTACGCGGCCGACTAAAGAGCAGACCTCTACTGTATATTCCAAAAAGGTCTTAATGCGTAACCAATTTTAACTCATATTACATGGACGTAAAGACTTTTTTCACCGGCTCAAGCCGATTCTGCGATAGTAAGTGTGGTGGCTCCCTTAATCTATGACGACATAATATCGGACAGTTAGTATGGAGATGAACTATAGATATACCTAATGATGTATTTTATAAAAGTTTCTAAATACATAATTAAGACAATACTACTTATGGATTGCTTTGAATGGTTAATTTTCTGTTTTTTATTATACAACTATTATACAATATTTAAATACGGGCACTAGTTTTATGGCGTCCGTGTTGAAAACATTTTTATTTCAATAAATGTTGACTTAAAACGTCACAAAATTAATAAGACTGTGAAATATTTATTGTTGAAAATTATATCTTGAGTACCTATACGTTATTTGTTTTTATTCAATATATGTACATCAGTGGCAATGGACTGACACAAATGATTGCTGCCAGTTAACTCTTTTCTTCCTGTTCTTACCTCACGCTAGGTGGGGTCGGCACAATATGTATTTTTTTCTTCCATTCTCCCCTATCCGCTGTCATTTCCATACTCTTTTCATTTCTTTCTTGCCTAAGAAATTCGTTCACGATTCCCAACGGCTTGACTAAGAAAATTATTCACGATTCCCATCGGCTTGACTAAGAGAATCCACGATTCCCATCGTTTTCAACGAAATTTGATTCACAATTCCCATTGGCTTGCAACTAATATTTTCTGCGAACCTTCTACTTAGGGTTGCCGTCTTCCGATGTCTAGTCTTCACCATTGATGTACATGTGTATAATGTAATTCAAAACCAATATCGAAATGTGACAACAGCGTGTAGTGTATCTTAAACAGGAATTTAGGCAAAGCAGGAAATAAGTTTGACGTAAGAGTAATTAACTAGTAATCTTTGTCGAATTCTATTTAGAAATTGTCAGTGTTTGAAATTTGTAACTTTTAAAATTATTGTATGTTTAATACAGTGAAATTTTTTTATTAACTATTAATTGGGATTTAGATGTATTATTCTGTTCGTGACTCCAAACTTCAAGTTCACGAATTATGTAAGTTTGTTTTGTAATTTTTAATAAAAAAAGATCTATGGCATTTAAAACTACGTCCAAAAAAGGTCAACTTGTCGTATGCATTATTTGGCCAACGTCAGGGTTGAAAAACTGCCCTAAACTAATAAAGATTCAGTGAGATGGTGAGATAAGATTGCCGGTTATTAAAATACTTTAGCGGTTATTAGACAAATTGACGGTTATCATATACGTAGAGGAAACGTTTTTGGGATTTATTTTTCTTAGAAATTGGTTTTTTTTTTAAATATTGGAAAAATATAATTCGACGGCTCATATTATGTTCTTTCGTTTAGAAATATTTTTGGAAGAATTATTTGGCGTGAAATAAAAAACGAAACAGGTACAATAAACTAACCTGAAAATTACGTACATCAAATTAAAATGAAAAATTTAATTATTTGCGTATTTAAAAGAAATAACATGTGAGCAGAATTACGCCCTTTCCATTTTTTATTAACTTTTTATCATTTGTGTACTTACTTCAGAAGCGAATGCCTCGTTGTTAGTTAAAGATGCGGCAGCAGCATAATTCGTGGTTTCCGAATTTTTTCGATGTGTATTAATTACATCTTGTATTTTTGTGATAAATTGTATTGTATTTTATAGCGTGCTCTTCATATCTCTATCTAAATTAGTTCTAAGATCATTGGTTCGGTGCATAGATATCGTTGGTGAGAGATAAAGAACTATGAAATTGGGTTTTCGGTGCAATAAAATCTATAATACCAATATAGTGATATTATTTTCTCGTTATAGGCTATAAATTATCGGAGCAGTATTGCACTCTCTTCCCCACTTAACAGTAGGATACGGGCAGGTACGGGCATTTTGTGTAATGGCAGGGCTGTGCATTACTGCAGTTGATAAGTGCTATCGATATAGATTTACAATACTATACAAATTTACAATATTAAAAACTAGTAAAATCATGAAGGCGTGCGAAATTAATACTTCCTTCACGGGATTCTTATTTATTTGCATTTCTTAATGTACATCACAGAAAATGTATATTACTAATTGAGATCAAATTATTAACACTGATTTAATTTAATTTCCGGCAATAATTTTAACTATGATTTATGACCGAGTCGGGGGGTCTACTCTCGATCTCCGTCCGAAACAATTACTGCCAAATAAGCAATACTTGACCAAATGAAAACACGCGTGATGTGAATGAAGCTTCACACTTGATAATTGTCTTTTAATTTTGTCGAATATTACTTATTTGACAGTAATTGTTTCGGACGGAGATCGAGAGTAGACCCCCTGCATCGAGTAAATAACTTGATACTATAACTGCTGTCTTAATTGTATTTGCATATTATGCGTGTTCATGAGCTAAATTACAATGACGTAAGCGTTGTACTTTAGCTAATAATGAATAAGTATTTCCAAACAAGAGAAATCTTCGTTTTGTGACTGATACGTTTCGCCAGTATTACCATTTAATTTATTTCTACCACTCTCACAAATGAAATACTTTTGGTAGTAATATAAAACGGTAACACTGACGCTAAAACCGATTATAACCCGCCAAATTAGTCAAAAAACAGGGAGATGTAATCTAAGGGTGCGTACAGATCTAGCGAATTCGCCACAAATGCCCGTTTGTGAAAGGCTCGCGAGCTGCGCGCATACATTATGTAGTACGATTTGTGTTTGCGGCGCATTCGCTATGATCTATACTCACTCTATCACTCATCGATCCATTATGCAGGAACTTCACAGGTGGCAGAATAGATCAAATAAAGGTGGAAGAATAGATCAAATAATAAAGACAACTTTATGTATTAAGTACTTTTTAATGGAATGTGGATTTTATAATAAAAACTTTAAAGTCAGCATCTAGTTTCTTTAATAAATATAATACAGTCCATTCTGCAACGGGTATTTCTAAAATAAACTAATTGAACTGTGTGTGTGGACTGAGGGTCCAATGAGGGAACAAATGATTAAAGCTCTCTGTCGTCAGTATGTTGACGAAAACGTGGAAAAAGAAAACGTCAATATGTTGTGGCTATATTGTTATGGACGGCGCATTTGAAAATTAATTTTTTACCTCCTATAGCTCATTCAGAGCTGCAGGAAAGAGTGAGCTCGTAAGGAAATAAGGAAAGGAATCATAACATCATCAAACAATTTATGAACCCATAGTGTCTCTAGAAGAATTCATAGATAACTAAAGAAAAAATGTTGTCTATGGGCGCCATTGTTGATGCGGCTCTGGCGTACCACGTATGGGGATTTTGGGAAGGTTTAGGAAAAGGAATTCCAAGTTGCAAGTTTAGACATAAATCTTTGACGTACCGCTGGTGTTGGTCAATCTATAATAATGAAATCACATATTTAATTTGTTTCTGTTTAGAAATATACGTTACATAATCAACATTACTATTTACAATTTAAGCTTACTATTATAAAAATCTCAGAAAATATAGTAATTAATAAAATCG
The DNA here is from genome assembly GCF_003589595.1 of Hyposmocoma kahamanoa. NCBI lineage: Eukaryota > Metazoa > Arthropoda > Insecta > Lepidoptera > Cosmopterigidae > Hyposmocoma > Hyposmocoma kahamanoa. Next base: position 2,636,724 of record NW_020653409.1, on the reverse strand, counting down.
CATACATAATTCACACAACCTGAGTTAGGAACAAATAAATGTACTATTGTCTTTATTACTTCAACAAGAAAATAGTACTATACATAAGAAGGTCTTATAATAATAAAAATATGGCGAAAAAAAGGGAAACGGGGAAAGTTCGACCTCGTACATATTTAAACAACGGAGTACGCGTTTAAAAAGGGCCAGAATAAACGGGCGTAGAAAACATTGCGGCAAGCGGGGGAAGTGAAAGAGGTGGTTTATTCCACAAATCCCCATTCCCACTACGAAGTGGTGATTTGTGGAAAACAAAGTCCACTCACAAAGATATTAGGTAAAAACCTATTAAAAAGATGGACATGCGTGAGATTGTATGGTAATACAAATAAGAGGCAACTACACGCTATATCTATACGCCAATATACAACACAGGAATGTTATAAAAGCAAGCATGTGGTTTTTACTACATTTGAACTCTGAAAAACTGAAAAAGTTATAAGAAAATAGATGTAATTCTTCTGTAATCATTTGGGTCCAATTATAGCAAAATTTGTTGAAATAAAAAAAAAATTATAAACCTAAAGGCATAGGCTTTAAATAGCCATAAAAGTATACGCAGAATAGTATTAACATCAATATAAACAACAATATATAAGTTATTAAAACTATAAACAATATAATTTAAACACCCAATAAAATACAAGTAACCAGTAGTAAATAGCATTAAAATTCACAGTAAATAAGGTCGTTATATTTAAAAATATAAATGTGATGCCTATTATATAATATCTCTTCGTCGTATATACATATATATTAATTTCATTTATTTTGTATAATTGTACTTAATCAAAATAAAATAAAACAAGGCATGGCAAAGAAATATAAATAAATACTTCTGTGCCACATGTGATGCGATAGCAAAAATAACTAACGCCACAACGTTGAAAAGCGTCATAACTTAAGACACGCTACATACTTTCTTTAATTAGAGATAGTAAACTGACGTTTAATGGGTTGCCAGTTTTTAATTTAACTAAAAATAGCGTCTTAAAGAATCGACTTCACTGATTCACTCTGTAAGTAATCAAAGTAATTATTATTATTAATCGATGCAAATATTATTTGTAAAAAAAATCACGAATACCGGAAATATATAATGATAGAAGTGTATATAGACTAAATGGGGCTATCAGCGCAAAAATATGGTGTAACCCACTTTTTTTTCTACAATATACTTTAAATGATATTAAAGGACATAATTATTATTATTTTTTATATGAAAATAGCATCCAAATATAGGTAAATTAATTATGTACTTTAGTATCATTTAAAATAATATTGTATAAAAAAAAATTAAATGAGGATTACACTCATTTTCGCTGATAGCCTCAAATATCATAAAGACTAAGTAAATTAAATATTAGTTATAATTATTAATACAGAAATCGAATACTTAGAAAAAATTCCTTCGATCTTGGCGGTTCGGAAGATTTCTCATAGATACTACGGCTAAAAAGTCGTTAAAAACTAGATACAAAGTTCCTACAAAACAAGCACATAGATAAATTCGTGAGGTCCGCTGATTCGTTCCGTGGCTTAGTTGGCATAGTGTCTGGCACGGTTTGCTAGAAGACGTTGGTTCGAATCTTTGTATTCATAATTATAACAACCTAGTGGAGTAACTCCTGACATTCAATAGAACTCTTAAACATTATTTACCAGATTAATAGTTAAGAATCTAAACAATTAATTTGAAGTGATTCTGTTTCACTGAGTTCATCAAGACAACTAAATTAAGAAGAGTTTGCCGAGTTGATAATTTAGAATACTTTATAACAGCTACAACTTACTGTTAAATATAATGTATACTTTGTACTAGCTGACGAGTGGCAGTACCGTACAACCAAACTTGGTTTTTGTGACACAGTACAATTATATCACACCCAATCAATTCTGTTATGTTTATAAATGAATAAAAAAAGAAAAACAACCAAACGCATCACTATGCAATAAACATAGCATCATAGCAACTTTATTTTTGTGTAAAGTGTTACTAATGTTTGTCAGTTTCTTATCTCTAATTAAAAATCGGACATGGCATATTAAATTATTAAGCTGTAACGCGATATACCGCCACTGTCTTTGTAAACTTAATAGTCCTTTTCACAGTTACTCTTTTTTGTAATAAAAAAATAATCTAGTATATAATTTAAAAAAAATATACCGTATCATTTAAAATAAATTATTTGTATTTCATTACAGGGGACATTAGATTGATTTTACAGTTACAACTCGACACAGAAATTATATCAAATGTTTTATTTTACATTACATAGGGTAACTACCTCCACCTATTTATAATTTCTGTAGATATTATTGTATAAATTCTGTGATAAATCATATTCGATCAGGGACAGGACAAGGAGTTTACATATGCATTATTTATCATTATTGTTAAATAAATATCATCGTTGACCGTGTGGAATGCCCTTTTTGTCTTAAATAAATGTCTTTTTTATTTTTAGGAACGCAGTCACTAACTTTGCTATGACGTTACGACCAATGTTCGTTCGTGACGTCACAACCTTTGTTTTTAAGTATCGTTGTTTTTTAAGTAACAATAACCCTGTGTAACGTCCAGTACGTGCGCTGTGTTGCACGTACTTGGTGCGGTGGTACGCGAAGTCGCTTCGGCCGGAGTGGGGGCTTCGCACGAAGGCGCTTCGGGCCCTCGCGAAGTGGGATCGTGTGCTAGAAGATGTTTAAATACGCGGCCACGAACACGCGGAAGACCTTGTTGAGGTTTTCGATTGTGTTGAAGTCCAAGGCGGAAAGGTCGTCACCGGGCGTGTGCCATACGGGCGGGAACGGGTTCGGTATTACATGCAGGACGTCCACGTCTGTAACAAGATTACAATAATTTTACTGTTCATAGTATTTTTATTTTTTCATTTCCATAACTATGACGACCTTCCTGGTCGAGTGGCTTGCACATCGGTTTTCACAGTGTCACTCTTAAGGCCCCGGGCTCAATCCCCGACCGGGTCAATGCAGAAAAACTAACTTTTCTATATTATTTCCGATTTCCTTAACACAAGTGCTTTAGTTACTTACTTTGGAATCAATGCAAACATTTATTTATTTATTTAAATAGCAGTTTTCTTTCGACACGATCCCTGACTGTGTCGGAAGAAAAATAAAGGAGAATGGGCAAAATGGACCTGGGAGCGGCCACTTCAAAAACTACTTTCAATCAATAGATATCATTAATACGATCAAAAAATATTATGGGCACCAATACGTAAGTCATCAAGTTTTCGAAATATCTTGAAAAATGTTTATTTTTTAATGTAGATACTTAATATTTGAACTTCTGTCTGGAATTTTGTTTGTGTGGTGTGTATGTTAAAAATGATTACCCAAATGGTGTCTTAAGTTTAAAAGGGTTCTGTGAGCTGTGGAATTATGACACAATTTTGGAATCTGGTCCAGTATTTCTTGTTATAATATTTTTTAGGGAATATAAAAGATATGAAATAAAATAAAATATATTGTTTCAAAACTCATTTACTTCGTCTATTATCACTTCATCTAAATATGATGCTGGAAGATTAAGAGCTCCTTGGTGCCGTGCCCACCCTAAATACCATACAATCGACATGACGTGAGCACAGCAACCCAAGGTCCGTCTACCAGTAAGGCACGTACAATAGTGTTGTATTATGCGCGCTCTTCCAACGCCTTCCCTATTTACTACTATATATACATAATATACTCGTGCTCTGGTGTGTCTTGATTGAATACGTCCTCTCAAAAGATTAATTTTCAAATGAATTTCATTTAATATATCATTTGCGTAAGGTCCATCGGTAAAAGGTTCCCGAAAAGCATTAAGAATGGCTGCGGCATTTTTAAAATCTTGGAACATGTGTGGTACGGCCCTATTAAAATACTTCTGCCGTAACAATTTAAAATCTCTTTTAAAACGCCCGTTAATGGCTTCAATTACCCATCGACAAATTGTAACAAGCCGCGACTTGTTTGCTTGACTAGTTGAGAGCTGCGTTTCATTGTTTTGCTTTGACGCTGGCATATGAGCTGTGTAACCACAAGATTCAATAACTGGTAATGAATCCCTAAAACCCCTGTCCAAGATAAATACATCCCCTGCTTTAAAAAACCAATGAAATACCGAGTCTTCTGACATTAATTGTGTCATAATAGTTGAGTCAGATGTTGTTGCCGCAAAAGGTCCAACTACGTCAATTATGTATCCGTCACTACACGTAATAATAAATGGTTTTAGCAAGTTTTGAAACTTATGTAAGCTGTATGTAAGACGTTGGAATGAAAAATTAGAACTCTTTTGTATATAAATGTACGTGCCATCAAATATAAAGATTAATCTTCTATCTTCTTCAGATTCTGGATTCCCAAAAATAGCATTAGGTATTAAAAGGTTTCTCCTCTCGTAATATGGTCAATTCCGAGGTGACGCGTTACAAAATCGTTGCTTAAACATTCTCTTGATTGTTTTAATAAGCGCTCAAAGGTGCGTCGAGATATATTAAAAAGATCAGACAGTTTTGTATTTGACTCTCCCGTTCTTAGCTTACTAAGGTAGATGCCCAGAGCAACTTTAGGTCGTTTACACCTTTGAGTCAATAAAGGTGTCTCTTCTATAATTTGTTGAAACTGCGCCGGTGTAACTCCAGTCCAGAAAAATAATTCATCAGCATCAATATTTTCGATATTTTCGAAATTAAAATGTGCAGACTTTTGTAAAGATCTCTTAACCATTTCAAATACATCCGTGACTTGTTCTATGGTAAATGAATTTAATAAAATAGGCGAACCAATTAATATCTCCCAATGGTTTGATCGTATATGTTCTGGGCATATTCTAGCCTCGTCAGGTATGTATATATTGTGATCACAAAAAACTTTAGTTTTAATGCCATGTGGAATCCTCAAGTGCGTTTCTGATTCACATCCCGGAAACAAACAACGTGAAGCAGTGTTTGGCAGACGGTAATAATTAGGTATAGAAACAGGGACCTGATCTGTCGAGATTTCATCACGAGCCGATTCTTGTGGTTGGTTTCTTGATTGAGCACGTTCAGCTCTTTGCCAGCAAGGGCGACAGATGTAGTTTCTTCTATTTTCAAATATAGGATTAGGATCCACGCGGTCACCAATATAATCCATTAAAAATGGATTAGCATCAAGAACTTCTTGTGAGAGAGAATAACGTCTTCTGTTTCGAACTGAAACGTGACATGTAATGCAAGTTTCCATTTCAGTCACGCACACACCACTTTACTAAACAAGAATGTCCAAGATCAAGCCTAGTTGTTATCCAAGAATATAACACCGATACAAATCGCAAAGCAAAATCAGTAGTCCGGTAAACAGTAATCAAGGTCTTATGAGGATCAGCAAAGAATCGACAGCACAGAACAGTTGTTAGTGAAGCAAGTCAACAAACAACTAAACTAAGTTAATTAAACACGCATGCACCTGGATGCACGTGCACATAAGAGGGTAGGAGGGAGGGGGGGGGCTAGTTTAGGTCCCGGCGGCATGACTCCACAAAGCATTGTTTTATTTTATAGAAATATCCAGTAGACAAAGGAATATTTGTCAAAAATGTAACACGTGTTCATTTATTACTTGGACAATTGTATTGGTCATAACTTTTTTTACACACAAAATACGACTCTGACTCCATACTAAGTATTGTTTGTCGTAACATAAAGAATTATAAAAACTATGTTTTTGAAGTGGCCGCTTCCAGGTCCAAGGCCCTTGTATTTTGCCCATTCTCCTTTAACCAAAAACAAACAGGAGGAAGGGCTTGTGACAAAAACTCAAAATCGAGAAAATAACGTTTAAAGAAATGAAATCAAGAAAATATGCACTTTTCTCTTGTAGTACCTTCATACCTTATCCACCTAGGAAAATATAGTGACAGATCGGGCTTCTTTTAATGATCACAGCAATACACATAATTTTTTTAAATGTCACATGCGGCCTTTCAACTAACAGCGGCAGCATAATACACAACATTAACAAATCGTTAATGAAAAAATATACAATAATGATAATGTATACGCGATTAAACAATTTAACAGGTATTATATGTGTACATATGTCAGAATATAACCGTGAGGTAGACGTTGAGGAAAAAATACCCCTGTTACTGATTTAGTCAGAAATTATTTCATAATTTGACCTATTCACGATTCGTTCGTAACGTCAGCTGATTGCAATAAATTCGACTATCACTTTTCACAGTAATTATTTTTTTTTAAATCGAAAAGATGGATCAGGTTGAAACGGATTTTAAATATCACTCGGCAAGTTCACAGGGCGCGGCCGCGCTTGTTCACTTTCCAAGTAACTCGCACAAAAAGCCGACGATCGAGACTAGTTAATATGGTTCATAGATGGCTTAATAAATCGTTTCTCTAAACATTAGAAAACAACACGTATAAATATTAACGAATGTTTATCTTTTCGTAAACCACATTACGTAAACAATAAATCGAATTCTGTTACATTACGTTTAAAGTCATAACTGGCTCCGGTATACATAATATTTAATAGGTTGCACATGGCCCGACATTTCGGCCAGGTTGTATTGGCCGTGTTTAAAGCTGATTGGTGACTCGTTGTTCTCCAGTCAGCCTCGATAGGCTACGTGATTTAAGGAAGGAAAAGTGTTTAATAGCGTTTATTCTTTTTTTGAAAAGTATAATGCAACGCGAAAGTGAATAAAGGTGGTTTTCCACCAGTGAGGCGAGACGAGACGAGGCGAGCTAAGAATTGAAATTTGAATGACAAAATATCAATTCTCTCCTAGCTCATATTCGGTGGAAATGGTCTGGATTGACGAGGATGGATGAGGCAAGAATTAAAATATTTGTTGATGTAATATTGAATCGTATTGCTGCCTACATAGAGTATTATACTCTACAACGGAAACACTTTCTCGCGAGTGCTCGCACAGTCTAGCGCGAGCTCGCGCAATCTCGCGATGGCTATTGACATTAACCGCAAGATTGTGGGATACTTACGATTTTAGATAAAAAAAAAATGGTTTCATCTGATTCGTCTTCCGTTAACATTTTAATAATAATAATTTACAGGACATGTTACTTTAACCGCGTATTTATCGCTGGATGAACTGAACAGCACTGGATCTTCACTATCCACAATCACAGCGCGAGATTGTGATGTTCGCGCGAGCTATTAATGGCAATTTTTGGCGGAAATAGGCCGGCGAGATTTCAATTCTCGTCTCTCCTCGTCCTGTCTCGCCTCGCCGGTAGAAAATCACCTTAAGAATCATTCCATTATTAATGCAATTGATTCCTCCCGCCACGGTGCTGACGATGACAATTCCTCTTTATAGCTATACCAATGCGTAAAACACAAAAAACATTACGTAACAAAATGTACAATTATGGATATAAGCTTTCTAATATAATAAGTACAATTTATAGCCATAGCAATTGTTAAACAAGAAAAAATTACATAAACAATGTTTACAATAATGTACATAGGCATGTAGCATAATAAATAGGCACTATATAATTACAGCAACACCAGTTTTATCGACTTTGCTTTAAAATACTTTAAAAAACATAACATTGATGTACAATTCCTAGAATTACATAATACCAGCGTGGCAAAAATATTGGCTAAGTACGATAACGTATAATACATGGTGTTGACACAGGCACGTTTGCTGATGACACAAATTTTAAATACAACAATGTTTGTTCATTTAATAATTTTATGGAATCCCTGCATGTCTTATTTGTTTTATAGAACAATATAAAGCAATTATTTTAAAATATGTACAGAGGGTGTTATTAGAAGCGACGAATAGCTTTGTATTTATTGAATAAATAAATACAAAATTAATTCATTTTTTGAATAAAAGATTTTTGCTGAGCCAATGAAATAAAGTTAACTTTTCTTTATATACATTGTTTACGGCGAATTGTTATTTTATTGACTATTGTTGGTTTATGTTTTATAAAATTGTAATATTGCGAACAAAAGCCCAACCAGTTACGAAAACATATATAATCGACAATAAAATGAAAACAAAGTCATTAACACTGACTGTCAATTCTTATATTTTTTTAATACTGGAAAGAAAAATATAAAAAAAACCTAAAACATTTTTTTGTATTCGGCTAAATTGCCGCATGGTAAAGCAAGCGACAACGAGCCAATACTGGAGCGTGCTAATTACTCTAAACGTCTAAATTATATTTTGTACACATAATTCTATTGTCATTTGTCATATTAAGAAACGTAACTCATTTAGTTTAATATTATCATATAACCTTATTCTTGTGCACTTGGGCATGGGTAGATAATTTGAATAATATTTGTTATATTTAATTTTTATTATATTCTGTTATTCCGCAAGTAACTGCTTAAAAATCACGAAAAAAATTGAAAACATGTATTGGTTACCTGAAGATCTTAAATATATATAACACTAAAACTGTGATAATGGCGGTTATCTTTTTGTTCTCCGGGGCTGGCAATATGAAATTAATATAAAACAACGTATTACAATTATTATTTTATTGAATAATATGATGTTTTACTACCACGATATTAATTTCTTTTTTGTGAAATTATTCCACTAGTTTATTATAATTATTTATACAAAATTAAATTATTTTGTTTGTATATTGTATAGACACAGTGAACCTATCCTATTTTTGTAATATTTTCTCGAGTTCTGAATTAAATCCCGTGTCCGTTAAAATTTCATAACATCTGGTTAAAAAATATCTCAACTTTGAAATTCCCGTTCGACATGTACAAGCAAACAAGTCGTCAGTTTCCACTGTTTCAAAAGATATTACATTACAAACAATGTAGAACAAGAGCGGACCTCGTTGGCCTATATAGAAGTCTGCGAGGAAATTTAAAACTAACAATGTAGACCAACAACGCAATTGTAGTGCGGAATTTGCTCGATGTATTTTTTCTTGCATCCCTAAGGTTAAAATAATGTTTGCTATCATTATTTAATTCCCTCCTTATGTACTTAAAATGGTATGTAGTCAACGTCGTGGTTAATCAAATTTATACGTTAAAGAAACATATGCGTAATCGGAAAAAAATTTAAGCCGATATTAAGTTCCGGACCTCGTCCTATGTCAATAAAATCTATAAAATAATACCAGAATATTTAAAAACAGAACTAAACATTAATAAATTCATAAAAACATAAAAAAATATATTCTCTAAGAGTTGTTATGATGTGGACGAACATTACCAGGAAACAAAGTACTTGTGTGTGGCCCATTTTCATTCCGAAAATGTTACGTTCTAAGACTACGGTTTAGTACTGAGTCGATCAGCACTAAACAAAATTTTGATCAATTTTATTAATTATTATGGACAAACCACGCTTGACTTAAAAAAATGCCGAAATGGATTTCATAAAAAGAACTTTATGGTTCCTAAGACAGTTTTCTTGTACGGTTTCGGATTTCCCCAATTGTCCCATTAAAAAAAACACTCTGTATAAAGTGAAACAAAAAAAAAATATTAAAATTAAATAAAATATACTATTTTAAAAGTCCAATCCATTGTCCAAAATTGTGCTTCGAAAAGCAGTTTCAAATTTTCTTCCGTCCCGAAAATAATAATTTATGTTTTTCTGTTTACTGTAATTAGGTTTTTGTATATACATGAAATAGTGTAGTAAAGTAAAGTAAGTTTTTTGTTACAGTTTATATAACTAATAAAAGAATTTTTTGATTATATGATTTTGTTTTTTTTTTTTGTAATAACGTAATGTTGAGTAAAATCATGTCGATGTAACATGTTGTCGGAGCCGCGGGTGTCGAAGTTCAGTTTTAGTCAACCTTTTCCACGCTAGCTAAAAAAACGCACGCAGATTTATAATGAGAAAGAAAGCCTCTCCGAGCTAGTGAGGTGAAAAATATATTATTATTGTTTACCAGTAACAGATTGACGTTTCAAGTTATTGCTCACAGAAGCGTCAAATTGGGGGTAACAGTTGATAATAATTTTAATTGAAGAAGTCGCTTACGCGCTACGCATGTCGCATCGTATTTAACATCGCATTAAACAGTGAGTGGGCTCGAATAATTAAGGTTCCTGGATGCATGAATATTATGTTACTACAGCTTCAGAGGAATTTTAAGCAAAAATTGTAGTGTAAAATAAGCTAATAAAATTGTAATGTAAATTGAAATTGAATTTCAAAATTATCAATACGTATATTTCTGATTATCCATGCTGATTCATAGTGTTCTCTTTAAATTTTTTATTAAAAATGACAAACTATCACTAAACTTTAACTGCCTCTGTGGCCGAACGGTTACCATGCCGGACTGCGACGCAAAGGTCCCAGGTTCGATTCCCGGGCCGAGAGAAATATTTGTATGGCCTACATTTATTTTTCTCGTGAGTTTGGGTGTAATTTGAGGTTGTCTATGTGTGTGTCCATGGCACCCGCGACACAGGGTTTCCCTAGTGCGGGGCTATGTTGAGTGTGTGCGTTATTATTATTATTATTATTAAAGTAAATAAACACGAAAAAAACTTCTCAATGACAATTATTATTTCGAACCCTGATAGTATGCGAAAGTAGAAATGGCGCCCAACATGATGCTATCGTTCTCACCTGAGATCTATTATGGATCTATTCCACAAGGAAGATACTGTTTTAATCGAATACTTTCAATGGACTAACGTCGACGACATTCAGATGTTTTCTTGTTCCGAGCATCAAATATCTGTTGTCGCGGCACGTAACAGGAGCAATACGTCCTTGACAACAACAAGAACGTGTTGAATTTTAACTCGACGTTTCAACGAGTATTTCATTCTTTGTTTCTTACTAACTGTACTTTTTGTTCAAAATATATCAGTTCATACTTAGTTGTTGCAATTTCTATGTATTCTTTATTGCACCAAAAAAATACAACAGAAAAATTAGGCGGACTTATCCCTAAAAGAGATCTCTTCCAGCCGACTCAAGGTAGTGAGAATAAAGGTCGTAAGCTGGCAATAATGAGCAAGGGAAAAAGAGGGAGAAATATACTGCCGTCCGCTGACTAAGACCGCGGCTAAGTGACAAAATATTTATTTGAGATATCACAAGAAACCATAACCCAGTTTTAGAATATTGATATTATTTGATGGTATTTCAACGATGTACCGTTAGGGCTAGTTTCGATAAGTCAAACACGTAACTAATTTTAACAAATTTAAAAAAATTCTCTTTTATAAACATTTAAAAGAGATTTTTTTGCTGTACGTTGTGCTATTTAAAACAGATATTTGACCATTTGTCACTAACGTTACCTAAGTTCGTGAGACGTAATTGAAAGATAGATAGAAACATACTGCTTATCTTGGATACCAATCTATCGCTAACTGAAGATAGGTTATTGGAAACGGCCGTTAGTCGAGCTTTAGTTAGTTGGAATTTCATCGCGATCACCCCGCGAAAGCTTTCACCTCATGTAACTGGGCGCTAATAATCTTAACAGATACAAATAAAAAATTACCGACACAAAACACGACAGCATTTTTTGTTTGTGTCTGTTACGCCATTACTCCGTCATTTTTGAACCGATTTCGATGATTCTTTTATTCAATACTCAATACTCAATATATTTATTGCATTCATATGGTATACATGGTACATATGTCTTAAATTTAAAATAATGCTACACATATGAGCCCTTTATTAGGGATAACAATAACAGTAGAGGTAGGCCGAGGTTTCAATTATTAATTAAAATTGTTCTTTATGAAATAATAATATAAAAAAATACGTCATATTATGAGTAGAATTATGTCACTTGAAAGTTTGAATTTAATTAGATTACAGTAGCATAACTTTATAGTATATAATTAACATTTATTTATTTATTATTCAAATTTATTATAATATTATTATTTATATTTGTCATCAAAATATTCATTTAAATTGTAATAGCATTTATTAATAAGATGTAATTGTTGGAAAGGGGTTACATTAGCAATGACCCCTTTTAAATTTGAAGAAAATATTCCACCCCCAAGTGTGGCAAATTAGAGCATTATCCGATTCATTGCATTTGATCCACTTTCCACCGATTTCAATAAAACTTTGCAAATAATAATAACGCACACACTCAACATAGCCCCGCACTAGGGAAAACCTGTGTCGCGGGTGCCACGGACACACACATGGACAACCACAAATTACACCCAAACTCACGAGAGAAATAAATGTAGGCTATACAAATATTTCTCCCGGCCCGGGAATCGAACCTGGGACCTCTGCGTGGCAGTACGGCATGGTAACCGTTCGGCCAGAGGCAGTTAAAAATTAGATGTAATGCGGCAAACTTTTGAGGTCAGTTTTTCAAATAAAAAAGAAAAAAACAGTTATGGTATTTCAGTCTCATGTAACGAATTTCCTAAGCATCATATCTCCACGTGTTCGGAATTTAACCGTTGCCATGTGTATCAATCATGCATAGTACTAAAATCACGTCGTGCAATTATCATAACGTCGTCTGACAAACGAATCGCTTAATTGATTATTTACTAAAAAAACGTAGTTTTCACATACACTATATGCATCACAAGTTTGTAAAACGACTAAGGAAAGACAGGACGTGGACAGAATGTCGGCTGCTCCAGTTTTTTAACGGAATACTACAGCCATAGTAAAAATGATAATGGGGGTGACAGCCGCTTCAAAATTGTACAATCTAAAATTTAAACTCAATTTACCAGAGGTTAAGAAACTTTAGAAACCCAGTAAGTCACACCTAGTCTGGTTCGTGATCAACCATAAATATTTAAGTCACTTTAATCAATTCAAAACATAGCAAGTATTTAACACATCGAGTATGTAACCAGAAATAGAGACGAAATAAGGGCCATCCATCCCTGATGGCAACTCATCAGGCATATGGGCCTTGTGTGATACAATTCACTTTTAAATATAAACTCTCGTTTGCATTGAAAACACAAATTAGAAAGCTGAAATAGTACAGCGCCAATAACTGACCTGTGTGTACGTATCCGTAAATTCCAACAACCTAACCTCAGGGGTCTACTCTCGATCTCCGTCCGACATCCGTCCGAAACAATTACTGCCAAATAAGCAATACTTGACGAAATGAAAAGACGTGTGATGCGAATGAAGCTTCATACTGGATACTTGTCTTTTAATTTTGTCGAATATTACTTATTTGACAGTAGTTGTTTCGGACGGATGTCGGACGGAAATCGAGAGTAGCCCCCCAGTACAGAGTACCAAAAAAACTCAAAAGTCACTCATGACCCAGTTTATCACCCTTAGAGGTCGAATATTTTCTTCAAATTTAAATTAGACCACTTCTTAAGTACCCTCTTTCCAACAAAAAAAGAATCATCAAAATCGGTTCACAAATCGCGTAACATACATACAAAAAAAACATACAGTCGAATTGAGAACATCCTCCTATTTTTGAAGTCGGTTAAAAATATTCTGTATTTATTGTAATAAAGATCTCTAACTATGGGGGGCTGCTCCATTCGGTGGTGTGGGAAAAACAACAAAACATCTAATTACAAAACAAACGGAGTCACATTTCATCGGTAATTAAATATGTAATTTTTCAATTATCGTCCATTATAACAAAGCTCGATCGGTGAACTGGTCGATTTGAAGTGAAACAATTGACGACACCCGTCAATAGTTTCGAATTTGGGCTGGCCGATTGGAGCGCAGCTGTCATCGTAATGATTTTGCAGAATAGTTTTCAAACAAATTAAATGACATTTCGTCTCTATTTCTGGTTATATACTCGATGATTTGACACTTGCTGTTTTAGAGTAGTTAAAGTGCCTTACTAGGTATTTGTATTGGCAATTATGGATAGTGGAACTTTACTGATACTGAAAATCTTAGTTGTTTTATTAATTTAATCATACTCTGTCCAACCATTTATTAACTTTTGACAGCTCGAATTCTAAAATTAGTGATGTCCTAATGCGTTTCCGATTCGATTTTTTATAACAATCGATTTAATTTATGAAGAAGTTTAATCGTTAATATGAGCGGGTTCCAAAGAATTTATAATTAATGTTAATGAGAATTCAAGTGATGATTTTCGTTCATATGGAGAATAAACCGACGATTCATTATAACAAACATTGTAATAATTTACAATTTATTTCACTTCATTATAATTTATTAGACAGGTACCAAAATTTATGAACTTGAATAATCTTCGTTATATAATAATCTGTTGGCTCAATAAATATAGAAGCTAAAGATCACGTTGCTGCACTAAAATTAAAAAAATAAAAGAGTCCAGGAAGTATTGCATTTTTTGCCTAAAGTTGTATGTCAATAATTACGAAACTTCGGAGGCAAGTATGTGTCAAAAGTTAAATAAATGGTTGAACGGAGTACAGTCAAACAAAAACAAATTTTCTAATGCAATAACTAAACCAAATACCTAGCAAACGCTTATATTGTGTATTGAATTTGACTGCTACTGTAACTTTACCTATGTACATAAATATTTCAAGTTAGTAAGGGTGCAAAATATGTAATATAAGTTATAATCATTTTTGTGACATCAGTATTCCCGGCCGCTTTTATTCATGTTTAGTCTCTCTCCATACTAAGGTTGTCTGGAAGAAATCGCTGTAAGCGAAAAGACCGCCAATTGTAACCCTGCTAATGTGTTTCATTTTTGTCCCGTAATCTTTGCATGTATGTGGTGCTAACAATAAAGAATTTTCTATGTATCTATCCTATATTCCTTGATTAGTATCCTACCTATTACTTTTTATATTAAAGTTTAAAGGGCGACCTTGATTTGTGTTTTTGGGATCTCCTGTAAAATTTTGTCTAAATTAAAGTTATGGGGCAGCCGATACGTATCCAGAAAATCTTGATGTAGGCCCGTGTATAGGTTTCAGAACACGTCGAACAGTACATTATGGTCCATATCAAAAAAAGCACATGTGCAAAGTCTTTAAGTGTATATTAAGATCTTACTTAAGTCAGCTGTCTTTATGAATAAATATCACTTGAGTGCACTTCAACGATTGTTCATTGATTACACGTCACTTGGGAGTTGTCAAAATTTCCGTTTTTTAGTAAAAACTTTAAACCCAAACCAACCAATCAGGGACTACCTACGTAGTAACCCGTCGATATTACCTCAACTGGACGTAGTTAAGCAAAAACGATCCAATCCACAAAATTATCAAAAAACAGTACAGAGTACTAAACAACCGACCTCAAAGTCATTCAACCTCTAACTAGAGGTTGAATGACTATACATTTGACTATAAATATTTTCTTTCCAACAAAAAAAAGAATTTATATTTGTGTCAATGGTTATTCCGAGCAAATTGAAGGTGTTCACTGTTTCAACTGGAGTATTATTAATTTAAAATTTATATTTAATGGAGTCTTCTGATGTGGTCTAAATTGTATTATTTTTGTGTAATTTATAACCAGATTGTGATCGCTAAGCCAGCTATTTACATAATTAAAAATGACATTAATACTTTGATTCAAATCTGATTCCATTGTACATGGAAAAACCACCGACAAGTCATCCGCAAATAAAATGTTGGTAACGTTCAACGCCTTGGGTAAATCGTTAATACATATCAGGAATAATATACACCCGATCACATTTCCTTGTGGTATAGACTGGGTCACGTCCACCCTACGCGACCGCACGTTAGATATGACACCAGAGCTGGAGGCGTGGTGTTCTACCTCCACATACTAAAAACGATTTGTAAGATAGGATTTGAACCACTCATATGCCGTCCCTCTTACACCAATGCCATAAAGCTTTTGTAACAATATTTTATATGATACCCTGTCATAAGCCTTACTCTAATGGCGCATCCACACATGCCGCCGGGTTTCAGACCGCCTTGCCGCTGAAAGCAGGCCGCCGGCTTTACCGGCGGCCTGCAGATGCGGTTGCAATTTTCGCAGTAGTGTTGTTAAATTATGTTATATATGAATACGACTACACTACCACTCCGTATCGAAGCCGCAAGCAAACTGCCGCCGGCAACCAAAAGCCGCGCGTGTCGCGGCTGAGATGCGGCAAATGCCGGCGGCACTGCCGCCGGCCATGCCGCCGGGCATGTGTGGATGCGCCAACAGAACACCTACTGCGTATTGTTTACCATTAAGGAAATCTAGTATTTTTTTAATATATTTATAAACAGCTAATCCCGTTGATCTATTTTGTCTAAATTCATGTTGGCTCTCATCTAATATGTTATATTTTTCACAGGAGGAATAGAGTCTTTGTGACATTGCTGATTCAAATATTTTTGCAAAGGTTAGTAGGAGTGCCATAGGTCGATAATTATTTAAATCCGTTGGATCGCCATGTTTATACATCGGCTTGACAATGGATATCTTTAGTAAATCGGGTACAGTGCCCTCGGAAAAGGATTGATTAATTGAAAATACAAGTGGAAGAACTAGTTCATTTGCATATTTTTTTATTAGTGTTGGTGGTAATTCGTCCAAACCAAAGCTTTTTTGTTTTTCAACTGCGAATAATTTTGTATACTTCTGTTGGCTCCACAGGCCGTATGTACGTAGAATTTTGAATCGGAATAGCTACTGGTCGTCGGTTTGACGAAGGAATCCGGCTATCCGATACAAAGTAGTTGTTAAATGTGTTCGATACACAAATGAGATCCTCTATTAAAGTGTAGAGAGTTAAGACTTTTAATTTAATATTTTTTCTGGCTGGTTTTTGCATTTTATTACTTTTTTCTCTTACCATATTCCACATAGTCCTAGTTTTATTATCAGAATCTTTAATTTTTTGTATATAATTTAGTTTCTTAGATTTTAATACAGTGGTTTTTAGCAATTTCTCATATTTTTTGTAGTATAGGGTTTTCCGTTCGTGCGACTAACAGTTTTAACAACCGCTTGTGTTTACATGACACTTTTATACCCAGTGTTAACCACGATTTCTTAGCTTTATTTTTAATTATAATTTTGATTTATTGTTTTATCTTTAGTGAGTATAGTATTCCAATCTATTTTGTTTAATATTGACTTGAAATACTGCATATTTTTTTCATTGTAGTATCTTATTTGACAATACCAAATTTTTTTATTTTCTGTAACTTTATTTGCAATTGTTAAGACAATACCTTTGTGATCCGAGAAACCATAATCTATAACATTTGCAGTAAGAGTTTGTTTCTGGAAGTTTGAAAAAATCAAATCGATACATGTAGAACTTTTAGGTGTCACCCTTGGGGTTCATTTATATATTGATGCAAATTAAAGCTTTTCATGAGATCCAATAATTTTAAAGTTAGCTTATCCCTTTCTAATATATTTATATTGAAATCACCTCCTATTATAATATTTTTTCGGCTATCTTTTGAACTTAAAATATGCAGTAATTGCTCCAAAGAACTAAAAAATATATGTGTCTCTATTTTTCTCTGGCCAATACAAAACTACCACAAGGAGGTCCATGCTACAAATCTCCAAAGCGCACGTTTCTAATACATATTCTGTAGAAATCTTTGTAATATCTTTACGTTCCCTAAAGTCAACGCCTTTTTTCATCATTATGCAAACACCTCCCCTCTCGTGTTTCTTCCTACAAAACGATCCTGCACAATTAAAATTTTCGAGGTTTAATAAATCTTGTTTTTTTTCAGAGATCCATGTTTCTGTGAGGCAAACCACTCGTACGTCTAAATTTTTATCGTCTTCCACTGCTGCCTCTATCAAATATTGCTTGTTATTTAGACTACGTATATTCTGATATAAAAGTTTAAAATCTTTTACGAAAGGTCCAAGGAAATATCCCTTTGTTGTTCCTTGTCTCCGAGTTTTTATGGGTGCTGAATTCGGTTTTGTATTTTCCGTATCCTTAGGGCCAGATTCATTGTTAGTTGCTTTAAAACTCTGTAGTGACTGGTATATATCTTTCATTGAGTTTGAGTTTAATCTATAATATATAAAGATCTTATGCACTTAATATCTCGTAACATACAAATAAACAAAAAACATACAGTCGAATTGAGAACCTCCTCCTTTTTTTCGAAGTCGGTTAAAAATGTGTTATTTTTACCAAACAGTTCATAAAGTCTAACCTCTTAGATCAGCAAAAACAATCCAACATATAAACATAAATAAATATCTCTGGAGTTTTTTTTTAATCTATTTTGTTTATTGAGGCTTTAGCCACCTTGGGAGACTATGTCAGCCTCATCGGAGGAATACTGGGTTCCCTACTCAAGGGACATGTTCAAAAACTGGTACAAGTTTAGAGCGCCAAGACATACAGGCTCTCTCTCAGAAGCTCTGGCTCAGAAGCCAACAATTAATTTGTCCATTGTCCAAACTTACATCACCAAACATTGTACCTCTCAGGGATACATCTCTAGAGTTACATGGCATTATAATAAGTCTTGAAAATAACAAGAGTGAGAAACATTTTTAAACTTCAAACTGCCAGATCTCGAAAGTGAGTGGACGTGGATTGGTTCCTTTTTTTTTTTTTTTTTTTTTTTTTTTTATACCTGACAGGCAAATGACTCCACTCCACCTGATGTTAAGTGGAAAGTTGTATCCAAACGCGAAGGAACCTAGTGCAGCGATGGAATCCTCACTGCACTAGCCGCCTTCACCCTGCCTGCCTACAATATGCCTCTTCACGCCTCGTTTGAAGAACCCCATATCATAAGAGGGAGGGAAGACATGTGCCGGAAGGGAGTTCCATTTGTCAACCGTGCGGCAGAGAAAGGAGCCACCGAACCTTTTAGTACGCGATGGAATGCGGCAGGTAGTGAAACGGTGACTACGAAGGCCAGCACGCGTGCTTCTGAGCAGGAACGGGGAAGGGGGGATGAGGTTGAACAGCTCCTCAGAGCACTCACCATGGTACATGCGGTAAAAGGCGCTAAGCGATGCAACATCTCTACGCAGTTGCAGAGGTTCAAGGCGTGATGAGACCTCTTCGTCGCCTATAATTCTAGTAGCACGACGCTGTAATTTATCCAAGGCATCGAGTAGGTACTTGGCGGAGCCGTCCCACAAGTGCGAACAATACTCAACGCAAGACCGGACCTGTGTTTTGTACAGCAGGCATAACTGGTCCGGCGTGAAAAAACGTCGCACCTTGTTCAGGACTCCGAGTTTCCGTGAAGCTGTTTTGATCACAGATTCGATGTAGCTCCTTGGATTCAAATCACAGCAGATTTCCATACCGAGCAAGGTGAAACTGCTCTGAGGTGAAAGTGCTGTGCTCATCAGAGAAGGCATGGGAAGGAACGGCGACAATTTTGTTGTTAACGCGCAAACCTGTGTTTTCTTGGCGTTGAACTCAACAAGATTACTGGATCCCCATGCAGATATGAGTTCCAATATCCTATTGAGCTCAACGACAAGATCAGATCGCTCTCTGTCAGTATCGGCGCGCCCAGCTGCGGGGAATCCATGATATCCCCCATGAACAGTGCTATCATCTGCATAACAATGAATATTCCCAAGTGGAAGCATATCATTGATATGCAGAAGGAAAAGCGTGGGAGATAGGATAGATCCCTGCGGTACGCCGGCGTTCACATTCACGAACCTCGAAATGCTGCCGTCAGAAACGACGCGAATTCTCCGCTCACGAAGGAAATCGGCAATCCAGCTGCATAACTGGGCTGGCAAACCGTACGCCGGGAGCTTGGAGAGAAGAGCTTTGTGCCAGACCCGATCGAACGCTTTGGCTATATCGAGGCTAACAGCCAACGATTCGCCACGTTTGTCTATAGCCTCACCCCAAATATGCGATAAGTACGCTAGAAGGTCACCCGTTGATCGTTTCGGACGAAACCCATACTGCCGATCATTAATTATGGAGTGATC
Source organism: Hyposmocoma kahamanoa (assembly GCF_003589595.1). Taxonomy (NCBI): domain Eukaryota; kingdom Metazoa; phylum Arthropoda; class Insecta; order Lepidoptera; family Cosmopterigidae; genus Hyposmocoma; species Hyposmocoma kahamanoa. Next base: position 2,616,797 of record NW_020653409.1, on the reverse strand, counting down.
TTCTAGGTATTGGGTCAGTTGTTTATTAAGGATCCGCTCTAAAACCTTGCATATTATGGAAGTAATGGCTATGGGACGGTAATTATGCGGGTCTGATCGGTCGCCTTTTTTGGGAACTGGTTGCACATTAGCCTCTCTCCAAGAGTCCGGCACACGACCTGAAGAGAGCGACAGACGATACAGTCGCGTTAGCACGGGAGTCAACTCAGCTGCGCAATTCCTAAGTACAATCGCTGGGATACCATCAGGACCACTAGCTTTCCGGACGTCGAGAGACTGCAGCTGCGTACGCACATCGCATTGTCTGATACGAATATCAGACATCGTGTAGCCACAGTGAGGTAGAGTTGGTGGCTGTGCGTTACAGTCGTCGAGACAGGAGTTAGCCGCAAACAGATTTGCCAAGAGGTCGGCTTTATCTTGCGGCTTGTGGGCTAGATTGCCGTCAGAATATCTCAGCGGTGGCAGCGAGGGCTGGCAGAAGTTCGACGCAACGGCTCTGGCCAGACGCCAGTAGCTACGACTACCTGTGGGATGCGTCAAGAGTTCTTGGCCAACTCGTGCGACGCGCTGAGCATCCGCTCTGATGTACGCTCTTTTGCAAGACCTGGTGGCATTATTGTAGGCTGTTTTAAGTGAGTTCGTATTGGGATCGTCTGAAGCTAGACCCCTGATCCAAGCGCGGTATGCAGTCTGTTTGTTCTCAACAGCCACAGCACACTCGCGGTTGAACCAGCGGTTGCGCCTCCCTTTACTGACGAGATCCGAATGCGGGATGTAGTATTCCATCCCGATTAAGATCTCATCAGCAACGGCAGTCGCGCTAGCTGTTGGATCCACCTCACTAAAACAGCGCTGCCGCCAGGGAACGGATGCAAAATAGTCCCGCATACCGTCCCAATCTGCCGACGCATAATGCCAAATGCGGCGTTTAGCCACAGTAGGTGGTGGTGGCAGTAACGTTGCCACTTTAGTGGATATCAAGCAGTGATCCGAAGTGCCCAGAGGGGCTTGGACCACCACCCGATATCCAGCCGGGCGAGACGTCAGCAGAAGGTCCAACAAAGAGGGCGCGTCACCAACCCTATCTGGAATCCGGGTGGGCTGATTCACCAGTTGGGTTAAATCGTGTGTGAGAGCGAATGTGTGGGCAGTTCTTCCAGCATGGTCAGTTTTAGAGGAACTTAACCACGATTCGTGGTGAGCATTGAAGTCCCCTAAAAACACCAATTCCGCTGTAGGAAACTGCGCCTGCGCGTCATCTGCCGCCCGAGTAAGGTGGTCCATGAGACGAGTTGTCTCCATGTCGCCGTGGTGGGATCTGTAGAGGCACATGTAGACACGGCAATGACTGCCCAGGTCAACATGTACCCCAAGGATGGAGAAGGAGGGGTCCTCCAAGTGACGCAGACGGCGACAGCAAACATCTGCCCGGACAAACAAGCAGACCCCAGCTTTCGCTTTGAAGGACTCTTCAAGCATATAGCCAGGGTAATTCAAGTAGCTGCTGTCAGCCGGGCAGAGTATTTGGGTCTCCGTAAGGAACAGCATTTCTGGTCGAGCCGTCTCAAGATGTTGATGGACGGCGTGGATGTTACTGTGGAGTCCTCGAATGTTCGTGAACTCCACCTTAAAGAGCGCTTTAGTGGTGGGGGTGTGCACCGCTGTACGACCGAAATTTGTACTTTGCGCTAACATGTTGGAGGGAAAAAGAGGCGTGAAGCGAGAAAACAGTGCCGCGACACAAACGGTCAAATCGCGGGGCCTGCTTCCCCAGAGACTTGCCTACAGACAAGTTGCGCTGATCCGCCGGACGGAAGGGCCCCCGAACCCCCCCGGGAATGGCCGCCGGGACCCCACCTCCCGGTCACCAACCGGCACGACGAACCACACCGAGATTATGCGCGGCATGGTGAGGCAGCCTCACGAGCTGGTTAAGCACGCTTGGGCCCCTGTACTGTACCGCGGGCGGCCAGCGGAACAACAGTTTCTACGGGTCTCCCTGGCCGGCGGGTCAATGCAGTTGTCCTGGCACTGGTTCGGCGGAAGCCTCCACAGACCACAAATGTCGCGGCAGCGTTCCCTCGGGCTCTGGTTGTACGCTGACTGATCCCGGAACGCATCCGACTAGCGAATACTTGGCTGGTTTTCCATCATGCGCACGGTGGTCACTAACCAGGCGGGTTTTCAAGCCCTACCACCAGTGGAGCAGCTGGTTGCTCAATATCCCTTAGTCGCCTCTTACGACACCCACGGGAAGAGAGGGGCGGTGAATTGTATTCTAATCCGTCACCGCACGGTTAAAACTCGGTTTAACTACGTTCAACTTGAACTCAATGTTTTTCCGTACTAGTACGGTTCATTTTGCTTGTTGCAAGCGACAGGGACACCGGCTTTATTTCAGAATTTATTTTTTTACAAACGAAATTAAAACCATTTGAAAAATGTATATCGTATACTCATTGACTTACAAATAAATGGACGACGGGTAATACAAAAACCACGAAAAAAATGTCCCAAGTCAACCTATTCGAAATTTAAATTGTAATGTCATCGCAGTATCGCGCTGTCAGTAGAACAAATGAAGACTAAAGCGGAGTGTCGCGCTCTGTATACGATTTTAGCGCCTTACAAGTGCGGACACTTTTTAGCGCGGACCCGACGTCCATATAATTGTAAGTCAATGCGTATACTATTCTATTTAGTTCAGTTGATGTAAAAAAAAAATATTGGCATGTGTCAAGTACCTATTGAATAAAGTGTCTATTCTGAAAAATTTCGAAGTAAGTTTGTTTTTTCTTCTATCTTGAAAATTTTTAAGAATCGTGTTTTCATACCGTATAAGTCATCCGTGTATATCCTCAATTGTGCTATATATTTTTTCCAAAGCGATTGATTCAACACTTACACTGCTATGCTGAATCAACCAAATGCCAAATGTATCACATAAATGCCAAAGATTACAGTGCCGACTTAGGAGCTGGTTGATTGGCGCTAGCTTTGTGTCAGTATGGGACAGCACCGGTAGAACAGCAGTTACCTTTATCCCCACTTTTACAACTTACTCCTGATCCCTCCACCTGAATTCGTAGACTTATGAATATTTTCGACCTTTGAGTATATAAACACAAATTTGGTCGTCAAGCGTCTGAATCGACACCGATAGCAAAACGACTCAATAGGAAATCTTTAGTATCGGTGAAGTTTACGTTCAACGGAAATAAAAACCTGTGATAAATTCTACTCTTCTGGTATTCAAGATATACATAGTACACAAATGATACTCACTTCTCCTCAAAAACGGCACATGATCATCCTCGATTGCAGCTCTGGAACTCCTCAGTCGGAAGTAAGTCTGTTCAGCTTTCCCGACGGAGTATCCAGTGAGCTTGTTCATGTTAGCCAACCGCTGCTCCGCTTGGGCCAAAAGCACGTACCACCTCTCCGTGGATTTGAAGTAGCTGTAGAACACTGGATCTGGTGCACCGAGGAGGTCCAGGAGCACGAATAAATCCTGCCGAAAACGTGAGGGTTAATAAGATTACTAGCAGCAGGAAAGCTCCTTATTAAAGACTAAGAATGGATCTGGAGTAATTAGTAGGAGCACGCAATATTATGTTTTCAGTGTACTATATGTGGATTAGGGATGCGGCAGACGTCTGCATTTGCATCCGCTAACGCGGATCACCCGCATATTTTTAAATATCTGCTTCCGTATCTGACATCCGAATCAATCGAAGACTTTTTGCGGATACACATGTTTGCAGTTCACTACAGGATTTTAGTAGCAGTGGAGCTCCTTGTGAAAAAGTTCGTCGAAGGAAGTACTGCCGCCATACCTATTTCTGCCGCCAAGCCGTAATGTGAGCATTACTGTGTTCCGGTTTTGAAGTATAAACGCCCAGTTACACGACGCGAAAGTTTTCGCGCGGCGGCCGCCCTGTTAAAGTCAGGCCACACAGACGCGGTATAGCGGGAAAAGCGGTTCGGGGTCGAGGCTGCGGGAAGCGAATGTGTGCCGGGGCATGCCACACACCAGTCCCGAGTGTAGTTCGCGGCGGGACAGCGGCACGAAGGCGGCCGGTGTGACAGCAAAACCGTCACGCCACATTTCATTTTCAACACAAATAAAGAAAGGACCATATCACTGTCGGATAGTGATGAAGAAGAACTTCTTTAAGCGCCAACTTTTGTAAGAGGTTGCCATGGTAGTCTAGGTAAATTGACAATTGACATGAAAAAAAATCTGCTAAAAATTTCAAGAAAAAAATTAATACATAATTTTTTAGTGCTGAAACTTCAGTAATTCGGGCTTTTTTTGGCATTGTGTTCATTAGCTGGGCTGTTTCGAGTTACCGTTACAAAAACTAGAATTTTAGTACTTAAAAATGGTGTACAGGGCGTACATTTTCAACATTTTTCATTAAAATGCTTATATTACAAAAACAAAATGACTCCGATTTTTAAACATTTTTTTCTGAGTTGTTACGAACTAGGCAACACCTGTTCCCAGGTTATCGTTGAGTTTTGGAACACCCTGTATACTTACTTTGAAGGTTAATGTAACAAACACTTCATATAAACAGAAATTGTTTATTTAAAAACATTTAAAAAAATTATATTATCTTAACATAATCAACTTGAAACAACTTTTCCAGTGACACTCACTGGGCATTTTCATTATAACAAATAATAGGTATCTAAGATTTGTAGAATCAACAATAATAATTGCATTTAACTACGGTACCTACTTACTTTATTATTAACAATCCATATAATTAACTTGAAACTTCTTATTCTATCAGTCCAATTGGGCATTTTTATTTTAATAAATAATAAGTACCAAGCTAAGATTTGTATAACAACAACTATTTTGTTTAACTTATGTATCTACATAAGTGCATTATTATGAACAATCTTAACATAGTTAACTTGAAACTTCTTTTTCTATCTGTATCACTGGGCATTTTTATTTTGACAAACTATTATTGGTCATCTGATTATGCAATTGAAATGTTAACTTGAAACTTCTTTTTGTAGCAGTCTCACTGGGCGTTTTTATTTTAACTAATAATATTATTACCTTTATTTACCTTCTTTTTCTAACAGACTCACTGGGCATTTTTATTTTAACAAAAAATCAATAAGTCCCTATCGAAAGTTGCATTATTATGAACAATCAACAATCTTAACACAATTAATTCAAACTTCTTTTACTACCAGTCTAATGCTGGCTTCCTACGGTCCATTATTTTTTATTTTAACAAATAACAGGCATCTAAGATTTGTAGAATCAACAACAATTCTATTTAAATTTATGCACCTACTTATACACTCAGGAGCAATGAATCCGAGTGACTAACATAACAATCAACATCTCCGAACTAACAATGCAAACTTATTAAAATAAAAAGCTATCTAAAACACTTCACTGCATACGCAGAAACCTTTTTCGGCTTCGTATACACTCTTCTTAATAAATCTTAAGTTACCATAAAGCAAGATTAAAAATAAACATAAGTACCATTGTCCACAAGCAGACAATAAAATTAGCTACACAAGTCCAATATGGCTTCTTTAATAAAGCGAATAGCAAACGGACGGCCCACTAAAAGTAGCTTCGCAAAAGCTGTACCTAATATACTTGAACAGAAGCTACGGGTACAACAGCCTTTGATAAAACGCATAATTTGTTTCCTTTGTACCGCGCTTTGTCGAGTAGATTTGGCGAAACAAGGCATTTTATCTCAATAATATAATATTACAAAGATATACGACTATGTCTCAAGATTTTTTAGATATTTTCAACAATCATACGTCCCACTGCTAGGCACGGCTCTCTTCTAATTAGAGGGTTAGACCATAGTTCGCAACAATGACCCATTCACGCGTTTTCCAGAAGTTGTGAACCAATGAATCAATCAAATAATCGTTTATTCGATAGGTAAAATAAACTTACACTTGAAAACGTCATGTTTTAACATCGAGTATATAACCAGAAATAGAGACGAAATAAGGGCCATCCATCCCTGGCAACTCATCAGACAAATGGGCCTTATATCACTATTAAATATCAACTCTGGTTTGGACAGAAGTTACAAATTCGAAAGCTGAAATAATATAGCGCCCACAACTGACCTGTGTGTACGTCTCCGTATATTCCAAAAATATTATGTATTTATTATATTCTGTATATATTGTAATAAAGATAATATCTCTAACTATGGAGGGCTGTTCCATTCGGTGGCATGGGAAAAAACACCAAAACATCTAATTACAAAACAAACGGAATCACATATCATCGGTAATTAAATATGTAATTTTTCAATTATCGTCCATTATAACAAAGCTCGATCAGTGAACTGGTCGATTTGAAGTGAAACAATTGACGACACCCGTCAATAGTTTCTAATTCGAGCTGGCCAATCGGAGCGCAGTTTGATTAAGCCGAATACTCGTAGTTTTCTAACAAATGAAATGACATTTCGTCTCTATTTCTGGTTATATGTATATTCGATGTTTTTAAGCTATTGCCCGTTTATTGTGCTGACTTTACTGAGAAGAACTAGCAAGAAACTAGGGATTCCTCTTTTCAAATAAACTTAAATGCAATACTATATAAATATACTTCGATTTGATTTTAGAGGGGTATATCCACTTTAAAGTTAAAAATAAAATATTGTATGAGTAACTACAAGATATACTCAAGCATAGACACTAATCAGAAACATAAAACAATAAAGTTTCCTCGATAGATAAAAATCACGAAATGACCTCTAATTTTCACATTTTTTCGATTTATCCTCGAAATGCTACAGGTCATTAGGACAAAAATTAGATAATTAATTATATTTATGCGTGATCGACAACTGTCACTACGGATTTTTTTTAATCCCTTTAGTTTTAGAGTTATTCCGCTAAAACGAATTTGGTACTTTTAATGCGCAAAATTCAACATCTCCTGTCGCATGTCACGCGAACTTCAGGCATATATTTGTTTCACAAATTTGGGCGGAGCCAACGTCAAAACTTTTTTGGCATGAGAGCTCTTAAATAAACAGTAAATACATTTCCTTTGGTCTTGCTCACTCTTTGATAGCACCCGAACCCCATTGATAAAGTACGCTACAGTTTGAATCAAATTTTTTTGGAATCTAAAGTCATGTCGTCTATGGCGAAATTACAGGCATATGGGGCTTGGAAAACTTATATCTCAGGGTGTCGGGAGTGTAATAGTCAGATCTTTGTGATTTAAAGCTCTGAGTGGCACTGCCACTGTTATGCCACCGCTATGTCGCTTACCATCAGGCGCACGACTTGTTCGCCCCGTCACTAAGTCTTATGAAAAAAAACTGGTTGCTACTTGTACAATAGCAATGCGACAACGTCATTTTGTTATCTCTGATTAAAACTCCGACTTATAATAATAATAAAAAGCCGTGGTGGCCTAATGGTTTGACCTACCGCGAATCCGGGCTTGCATCTGTAGGTTTTTCGAAATTTATATTTGAAATTTAATTACAAATTTACCATAAGCTTTTCGTTGAAAGTTAACATCGCTAGGAAACCTGCACACATCTACAAAGCGATTTAATGACGTGTGTGAAGTTTCCTTCCTTTTCAAGCCCTCCCTTTGTGAGAGGAGAAGTGTGCCAAGCTGTGGGACTCTATAATTCGTGGGCTTCGTGGTAAGCGACACGCCTATCCATAGCAGTTGCAGTGCCATTCAAGAGCTTTAAATCGCAAAGATCTTATGGCCACTGCCACTGCGCCCGTCACCCTGAGACATAAGTTGACAAGTCCCATGTACCTGTAATTCCACCAGCCCCTTTACCCTTCTAAACCGGAATGCAGTAATGCTCACATTACTGCTTGGCGGCCAGAAATAGGTAAGGAGGCAGTACTTCCCTGGACGAACTCTTTTACAAGGAGCTCTACTGCTATTAAAATACATATGTAAATAAATATCAGACGTCATTACGTTGCTCTAATCCCAAAGTAGTAACTAAAGCACTTGTGTTGTGGAAATCGGAAACAACGACGGTACCACAAACACCTAACCCCAGCGGGAATCGATCCCGGGACCTCAGCGATGGCGACACCGTGAAATCCGGTGTGCAAGCCACTCGATCACGGAGGTTGTCAACGTTATTTCACCTAATGCTCTCATTTAACATAATATTGTTTAAACTTTTTTCATATAACAATTCACTTGATATACCTAACGAACGTTTAATATAAACTAACATTCTATAATTCCATGTTTGATAACAATCATTAACCCTTGCACTCATTTTACATAACAATTATAATAAGTTATAAACTTCAGTGCACATAACTAAATAGATTATAATGGTGGCACTTCACTTGGCAATTTGCATTTGCGTATTTGGCATACTTGGCAATGTGTAGATAGCATGTTTGGCAAAGTATTTGCCTTATTTGCCATATTCGACAAATACTTAGAGCAAACACCAAACTCGCTTTACCTCGCGTCGGTCGGTTACTCGACGTACATCAAAGGAACTAACATAGGCAAATACGCAAGTAAACCGTCCACATTATGGTAATAAACAATGGATATGCCCTAAGCCTCGACTACTATCAGAACCGATGTGGCCAAAACTCACACATGCTTAATTTGAAACACTACAAAATCTTGACATTGATTAATCATAGTTTCAAGTTTTAAAAAAAATTACATTTTCTGGATTGTTAATATAATTTAAACTATACCCTGTTGGCATATCGTTGAAAATTCAATACAAGTTACAACGTTTTGACATTATATTGAAAGATGAATCAATGTGCCGCCATCTAGCGGTTAATTTAGTCCAAACAAGAATCGACCATATTGCAGAGGTGTAAGCTTTACTTTCGTTTGTTGTAACAAAAAAATTATTTCGATAATCAGAAAATTGAAAATTTATTAAAATATTACTTTCCGATGATATGAAATACCACCACGGATAATATTTTTGGTGCGGCTGTCATTTTTACACTCCAAAACAGCACAATAACGCATTTTTCGAGGCTTTTGGAGAATTTGCACGAAAAATGATACAACCATACCATACAAAGCGAAAATGACAGACTGCGCTCAGATAGGTCTTTCAATACCTATAGTTGGCACGCGTCAGACACTAACTACCATATTTCTACTGTATTCATTGTTCTGTGGTAATATTCATTATTTTAACTCCTTATTTGACTCCATGTTTGCTTGTTTATCTGTACGTCAAATATTTTTCCAAGTACATCAAACACCCCATAGCGAATACAAGTAGCATTGTGAATTGCTCCCATTAGATATAGACACATTTATGGCGAACTGCAAAGGAGTGGCATTCCTTGCCTGCAGACTTGTTCACCGAACGCTTTAGGGTCGTTTTCAGATAACCTCCAAAAATGTGACCCTTTCAATAACATTTATGTTATTACATGAACGCTAAGCATTATTTATTTAATATGATTGCTTGCTTACTTAGTCTGTGTTACACATAAAAAGACTACTTTACTACGCCACAGTAATAAAAAAGAATTTTAAAAGTGGATAATTTCTCATTAATGGGAGCCGGTTCCTAAGTCGCCTTAATTTTAAAAGAAGAAAAAAATTAAACACTCGTGGTAATCGCAATATTTCCCATTTTACAAAATCAACAACTAAGTATGTACACTATTGTGTACTTATGATTCACTATTATATATTTGTTCATTATTTTGAGAACTGACGCTCACTTTTCGAAGAGTAGTATAAAATGACATATAATTGTATTTGTATGAAATTTGTAATGTTGAGAGAAATAAACTAAACTATGAGTGTGTGTGCTATTATTATTATTATTTAAATAGGTAAGTACACACGACTACAACATTATTCTTGAGACAACAATTTGTAGCAAATACTTAATAGGAAATAATATTTTGTCGCCAATGTACTAAAATTTCAATAAATATTGGAATATTATAATCAATTCCGAGAAGTCCAGGAATTTGTAGAAGGGAATGTCCACGTTATTCTATAGTTTAGCTAAATTTACTCCCTCAAATCCGATTACTAATTATTACAAACGATAGTTATATGAAGTGAAGTTATAGGAAGTGTATTTAGTCAAAGTGAAAATTACATTAAATAAGCGTTATACCTAGGAAATGAAACTATTTTTCCGGATTTAATGAAATGAAATGAAATGAAATCTTTTATTTCAGGCAATGAAATGCCCATAGACAAAGTGTTAGTAAACAATTAAAACTTAGACTATTGTTAGTACATTTAAATCGCGTATATTTATATTTTCAAACAAACCAACGTCAGACGTATTTGTTTTTTCAAAGAAACGTTAGTTTGTTTGAAAAAACAAATATACGCGACTTAAATCCAGAAAAATAGTTTCATTTACTATGTGTAACAATCGCGAAAAGCTAAGAACTCGATAAGCTATATTACCTTTTAAAATTAGTTAATTTAATTTTCACACTTGTGAGGCGTGATTTAGTTCCGAAATCCCTTTCTGAAAATTTCATTTCCAAAGTATTATCATCAACTAACCCCGATAATCTATTGCGTCCAGCTATACCGACGACGTTGTATACCTGTCACGACTTCATTACTCCAAAAAGTCTACGGATATTGCCAATGCTGCCCTGAAGGTCGAGCGGTTGGAGTCCCGCCACAATGTGAATTTTAATTCATTTGTGGTGAGAGTATCAACTCAACATCTGTTGATCCTCATGAAGGATGAGTTTTGGCCAAAGGGTCTCATGTTCCGGCGTTTCCGAGGACGGCTGTCGGACACCCATGTTGCGTCACACGTCGCGGTTAAATAGATAGTTTTGTATTATATTATTATATATGTTAGTCTATAAGGTATGTATTTATAGGTCTTTTGTAACCTATAAATAAATAAAATAAAAATAAATTAATTAATTAAAATGTAATTTTTTCCCCTAAATGTGTAGAGAAGAAGAGTTCACCCTATAATAAATTTTGTAAAGGTCAAGTGACACCCGCCTACGCAGCGTTGTGGAGTAGTAATAGATCACAAAGCTTGTAGGCGTCGTACCGCCAAACAGACGACTGAAGATTCTATGTCGCTCCACCCACACTCCCATTTCTATAGTCGTTAATTATACGTACTTAGCTAATAACTAGGTCTTGACTGAGACATTCTGTTCCCATTTATGTCTGCATGCTTAGCACGACAAAAACATCAACCTGTTGCACATTCAATAATAAAATTACTCGAATCGAAAAACAATTTTTGGAATGACCAAATATTATTACATAACGAGTTCTTAGGTTTTCGCGATTGTTACACATAGGAAATGAAACTATTTTTCCGGATTTAAATCGCGTATATTTGTT
>NW_020653409.1:2572983-2605032 GCF_003589595.1 Hyposmocoma kahamanoa | reverse complement strand
TACGCGATTTAAATCCGGAAAAATAGTTTCATTTCCTATTATTACATAATTTAAACATAAGTATAGGGAATCAACATACGACACGGAATCGTATTAAGCCTGTTAGAAAAAACATTACGTCCTTGTAATTAGAGTGAAAAAGACGTATGTTTGCATCGGTGACTTTATTTGCAGCAGCAGAAGCAAAACGCGCAACGTCTTTTTCGCATTATTGGTTGGACAGGAAGCTTTTTCTGATCGGCTCAAGCAGATTTTATTAGATTACAGTTTTTTTTTTTAAATTATGTAAGTAAGTAAATGGTAAGTAAGTAAATAAATAGAAAACCAGTAAATAATAAGTAAGTAAATTCTTTATTTGCTCTAGAAATTTGCTACAAATTAAGGTGACATAATAGTAATTTATACAGGATAATTTGTAGAGGCTCAAGCCTAAACTTCCCTGTATCACCAGGTCACCAGGGCTCCACCTATATAAGGTCTGATCAACATTTATTAGTCTATGGAAATAATTATATGAAATCGGAAAAAAGAAAAAAATATAAATGTAATAATATTTTGTCAATTTCCCACAAATTACTATCCCAAAAATGACTAAAGTGCGGTCAAAATTCTATTTGATATGAAAAACGATGTATTAATTTTTATTTCGTGTCACTTTTTTGTAGGTTTTGTATTTTTTGATAGGTCTTTCGAGAAATATAGTTGGCACCCGTCGTTTTGACGCTAATTTGTTATTGTTGTTGTATTTGTTGTTGTTGTTGTTGGTGTTGTTGTTGTTGTTGTAGGTCGGCGCTAACTAACCACTTCTTCTGTATTTATTATCCTGTGGTGTGAACCTTTTCCGAGATGCAGATTTCTTCGCGATGTTTTCCTTCCTCGAAAACCTCATGGTAAATTTCAAACTAAATTTCGCACATCAGTCCGAAAAACTCAGAAGCACGAGGCCGGATTCGAACCCATGGCTTCTGTTCGAGAGGCAGTAGGTCAAACCTTGAGGCCACCACGTCTAAATACTTTTAACGTGTTATTAGCGTGTCTTCAGTAGGTAGCGCTAAAATGTTATACAGACTCAGCTTCTTTACGATTTTATTGATTGGCTCAATTCAAAATAGATAAGATAAATATGTATATCGCAAATTACAAGATGATAAATATTGTTGAAATACTCATACGTACCTAAATGAGAAGTCAGATAATTTATTTAATAACGTACACTCGGCTGCATATAAGCGACACATTGACAGATCTTGTTCCGTAGCGAGACGATATTCGAACAAAAGTGTACAGCTTGATGTGTTGTTTATTGTATTTAATAAATAATAAAAATAACATCGAACTCAATCTATGCGTTAGGCTCAATTTACATTGTGGCCGGAACGGAAGCATCAATTTCGCCTAGCTGCGCGAGTTTTCTCGCGACTGCGCCTTGGAGCTGAAGTATTTATTCGACGTTTGACGTCACACTGCGCTTGCCTTTCCGCCACTTCCCGCGTACTCACCAGGCGTCGCCGACGGCAGCTGCGGAATCCTCGCGAATGCGCGAGCATTCTCGAGCATACGCGAGAATTCCGCGGAAGGCGCGCGACGTGATTTTTGGCACGTATCTAGTTTGTACAATTGTGCAATTGACCATAAAGTTCATTACGCTATGTATATTAATCGTATCGTTACAAAAATTCGCTTCCATTCCGTTCCGCCGCAATATAAATTGAGCCTTATGATTATGAGTACCAGAACAATGGAATTCACTACAACCTAGATAGACACCCAGACTGTTATTTTATTTAGGGACTTTGATCATTATTTAATATGTCTCGCCTCGTCCAACGCTGGACCACCGAAATTGTCAAAGAAAAATGTTCAGTTTCAAAAAGGTCAACGGGAAGTTTATTTCTAGTTTAATCGAAGAATCCTCGATACACCTATGCAATTTACTATTGTATTTGTTATAATAATTTACTAGCATAAACAATCGGGATTACCTAATTTTGATACTATCCAGTCACAGTGTATTTATACAATTGCTATTCGGTCTACATTTCTGTGCGCAATTTATAAAAGTAAATATTTACTGACGATAATTTATAACTTTTTTATAAAAAAAAAACGACCTCAGAAGTTCGTAGATCTATTTTCCAAGTTTTATTGAAATCAGTTACTGGAAGGTGCGCGAACACGGATTCATTCATGCCCTAGTTTGGCACCCTTAGGGTCGTATTCTAGAACTCTATTCAATGCTCAAGTCAGGATTGCACTGGCAACACAAGCACTGGAAATACGACCCTAATGGCAGGGACTTGAGTATGATTTCGAGTGCTTTAAACCATACTCAAATCATGAATTGAGCATTGAGTAGAGTTCTGGAATACGGCCCTTAGAGGTGGAATATTTACGTCAAATTTAAATGGGACGACAACAGACGTACTCTTTTTCAACAAAACAAGATTCATCAGAATCGGTTAGCAAATCCCGGAGTAAACGCGTATCATATACAAACACAAAAACAGTCGAATTGAGAACCTCCTCCTTAAAAAGAAGGAATCCTACAAACAACTTGGCGGCAGAAATAGGTATGATGGCAGTACTTCCCTGGATGAACTCCATCACAAGGAGTTCTTAGGTTTTATTTTGCCTTTCGACCATTGACTTACAAATAAATGGACGACGGGTCTAATACAAAAACCACGAAAAAAATGTCCCAAGTCAACCTATTTAAACGTAGTGACATGTAAAGGAATATGAAAAAGCTAAAACGTTGAATTTAAATTGTAATGTCATCGCAGTACTGTCTAATTTTGCTTGCTTCGCTGTCAGTCGAACAAAAGAAGACTAAAGCGTGAATGACGCTCTGTATACGATTTTAACGCCCTATAAGTTCGGACACTTTTTAGCGCGGACCCGACGTCCATATAATTGTAAGTCAATGCTTTCGACCATCAATATGACTAGCATTGCCGGGCGTCCGGATAAAGCCGGTCATATTTGATCATACTTGACATTTTGGACGCATGTCAGGCCAAATTAGACGGGATACCCGGGTCTGGCTTACCTTAAAGAATTGTCAGTGATAACCCTAAACCCTGAACGTTATGAAGATTACAACAGTAACTACTTTCAAATATCTCGATCATTGAAGTCATTATACTCGTATATTACCGATGACCTTATTAAACACAATGCCGACATTGAAAGGTAGGGTAGGGAGCGGTAAGAGGTAATATGTTAATCCGTAGGTTTTCCCGGTGTACAGTAAAAATATTGCTTTTTAAAGCTTACTGTCAAAGATTCTTCGCGGGGAATCTATGATCTATGATTTACTATTTTACTACTGATTTATCCAATTTTATTGTTATTTCATTCGAATTTAAATTTTTTGATAAATGATTAAGAAAGCCTAGTTTTAGATTTAGAATATTGTCGTATTAAAACTACGACTCGAAATCTTTAAAAATGTATAAGGACTAAACGACCATTCTCACATTCGGTGTTCTCATCCTAATTACTGTAGCCATTTCGGTGTTCTCAGTTTAATTACCGTAGCCATTGTTTTTTCTCGCTTATTATATCCAATAACATTGAAATATGAATCACTTTAAGCTAAACTATCAATATGTCTAAATGGAATTAGAATAGACAAAGTAGTTTTCGAGTTATTAAAATACAAATATTTTATGGCTACGGTAATTAGATCTAATTACCGTAGTAATGGACACGGTAATTAGAAAGTCCAAACATTTACAAAAAAAGATGAAAACAAAAATTTTAAAGAACAACTAACGACATATAAAACTTTCATTTTAATTTTCTTCGCTTTTTGTTATGAATTGCACCGATATAAAATATTTTTTTTAGACTTTTAAGGTTTTTTATAGGCAGAAATAATCAAAACTGTAAATTATTACACTGTTCTTGTAACAGCTGTGATTAATCATAAGAAAGAATTGGAGAAATTTTTAATCGTTACCACTTACTAAATATTAAAAAACCTATCGAGTTCTTAGGTTTTCGCGATTGTTACACACAGGAAATGAAACTATTTTTCCGGATTTAAATCCCAGGTCAGTCAACCGTGACCATGGGACCTGTAAAGGGCCCGAAACGTCGGTTTGTTTGAAAAAACAAATATACGCGATTTAAATCCGGAAAAATGTTTCATTTCCTATTAAAAAACCTACTTTAAATTTATTTCAAAAAATCTTAAATGGCTCTTGTATCAGTAGAAATAAACCAAATGTAGCAAAATATACACATAATAATTCAGCTGTGCCAAAAATATTCGGTTTTTATTCAAAATGTTGGAACTTTCTAATTACCGTACTTATGACTACGGTAATTAGATCTAATTACCGTTTCCATAAAATGTTTGTTTCTTAATAACTCGAAAACTACTTTGTCTATTCTAATGCCATTCAGACATATCATGATGAGTTAAGCTTAAAGTTGTTCATATTTCAATGTTATTGGGTACATTAAGCGACAAAAACAACGGCTACGGTAATTAGGCTGAGGACACCGAAATGGCTACGGTAATTAGACTGACAACACCGAATGTGAGAATGGCTGTAAAAATGTTTGCCTTTTTACCTAAATATCCGACTAAACTGGCTGGTCTCTACGGCTATTCGCTTTTAAGACCTGACAACCCTAGATATGACCGTATTTGTAAACAACGTGGTAACGTGTGTACGCGTTTGCGCATATCTGATTACGTGAATTCGTCATAATTCGTTTATTTGTGAAAACACAGGTTGTTTGGAAGTTTCGTAGAGTGGGTAAACCGGTCCCACGGGCCACTGTCGTACCACCTTGTGCAGGTGCTGACCGGGCACGGCTGCTTCGATCACTACCTGCACAAGGTGGCGAGGAGGGAAACGTTCCCGTCGTGCCACGAGTGCGGCGCTGCGGATGACACCGCGCAGCACACCCTAGAGGTGTGTAGCCGGTGGGATGAGCAGCGCCGCACTCTGACGGGGACTATAGGGCAGGACCTCTCGTTGCCGAGCGTTGTTGCCGCCATGCTCGATAGCGAGGAGTCCTGGGATGCGGTGGCCTCCTTTTGCACAGAGGTTATGTCGCAAAAGGAGGCCGCGGAGCGGGTGCGCGAGGACGCGGCGGACGCGCACCCGCTCCAGCGCAGACGTACGGGGAGAAGGCGAAGGCAGTTCGCTGCTCGCCTGATCCCCTAGTGAGACCAGCGGGCTCTGGACAGGGACTCCGGAGCCTGCATTGCACGGCCTCACTCGTCTGGGGGGCGGGTCGGAGGACAACCGACTCGTCCCTCCGTTGGCGGCGTCGTGGTGAATGTACACTGATCCCACGGCGCCGACTCAACCGGCGAGAGGGAAACCCGGGGGGGTTTTAGTGGGGTAGGCCTTCCAGTGTGGAGGGAGAGTCCCCACATAACCCCTGAGTCTCCCTGGGCTCAGGGGTATCCATAAAGATTTACCCCGTCAAAAAAAAAAACTCACTGCTAGGTTTCTTTCAGAAACAAAATTCTTAATTTTCTTAGTTCGGACACATAGCATTGTTTATAATTTAGTGTTTGAATCGTGCTGTGTTATTTCTTCCTAAGTTACTTCTTTTTTGGTCTTATAATTGGTTTTGAAATATATCAATACATAAAATATTGTAGTAACTGTTGGTGTGCATAATAAATAAATAAATAATTTATAAGTACACCACAATTTCCGTGTACTGGGAAAAACCACCATGGTATACTTGTAAGTATATATGATGGGCTAGCGACGGCGCTACGCATACATTAATGGAGACCTTAATCACAAAGGCTCAATTTATATTGCGACGGAACGGAAGCGTCAATTTCGTCTCGCTGCGCGATCAGGCGTGCGCTTTCTCGGGACTCCGCCTTGAGGTTGTAGTATTTCGTCGATATTTGACGTCACACTGTACCTGCGTTCGCGCCACTTCCCGCGGATTCCCCAGGCGTCACCGACGGCAGGTGCGAAATTCTCGCGAATGCGCGAACATTCTCGAGAATTCCGCGGAAGACGCGCGGCGTAATTTTTGGCTCGTATTTAGTTTGTACGTTACACAAATGACCATAAAGTTGACGCTATATACAATGTCGTTACAATAATTCGCCGTTCCGCCGCAATATAACTTGAGCCTAAAACTTAAAGTAGCAGTAGAGTAGTAGTAGCTGTAGAGCTCCTTGTGAAAGAGCTCATCCAGGGTAGTACTGCCATCTTACCTATATCTGCCGCCAAGCAGTATTGTCAGCAATGTTCCGGTTTTAAACCTGGTGTAATTACAGGCACATGGGACTTGTCATCTTATGTATCTTATATTTCATATTTGCGATTTAAAGCTCTAAGTGACACTGCAACTGTTATGGGTAGGCGTGTAACTTACCATCAGGCGCACGACTTATTCATCCCGTTACTTAATATTACAAAAAAAATGTAGACCTTTGCTCACTGGAACGTACCTAAACTACAGACCTAAGTTACCAGATGCCAACACAACCAGACAGCTCAACGTAACGTACACACAATAAACCAAATAAAACAAAGTTTTACTATTTTGCTTGCGTGACCAACGACAGCGCGTGTTACTAACAATTTCACAAGTTTTCAAATAACCCGTTATGTACATTACATACCTAGTTCCTCTTTGATTGATCTATTTACAAGTTATGAAAGTTATTTGCGTTTTACAAACAAGGCTTAACTTATTTAATCTGTTTGGCAGATATTGGAGCAGAAAATCTGATTTACGCTAGGAAATGCTTTCGCGTTCCTGTCAACTCCTTCATTGCCTATTTAATTATAAATAGACAGCCAACTGTACATTTTTTTAGCTTAGCAACAATTTTATTTAAGCAATGCCAATAAAGGACGACTTGAAGGTGCTTGAAGCAAAACGTGACATAGTGAGTTTATTATCAACCAAATTTACAATATTACTAACGATAAGGACAATGTAAATTCGAAGTTCAATAAAACATAGGAAATGGAAGCTATTTTTTCGGATGTAAATCGCGTATATTTGTTTTTTCAAACAAACCAGCGTTTCGGGCCCTTCCCATGGTCACGCATGTCCATAGCGAAAAATAGAGTGATTTGCATTAATATTAGATATAACTTTACCATCTCAATCAGCCGTGACTATGGGACCTGTAAAAGGCCCGAAACATTGGTTTGTTTGAAAAAACAAACTATGTTTCTGGACCTTTATCCAACTCATCCTATAGAACCCGAATGAACATGACCACAGAGATCGAAATAAAGTTACAAGTTAAAAAGGTATGCGTAGTCGAGTCATCCACCACTATCGAGTGTATTATATACTCGATGTCCACCACCTTCGCTTATTCCAACGCCTTTTATTAATGTTTTTTACGGATTAATGAGTAACTTTATTAGGCTGTAGAGTGTAATTCTGCAGCGGCAAATTGTCTATATTTAAAGGTTGCCTGGAAGAAATTGCCACTTAGTAGTGGGGCCGCCTGTTGTACATTGGCTTACTCTGTGATGCTTAGATTACAGTTCTGTGTTGTGGTTATAAATTTGAATGTGCAATAAATAATATTTAATTCATTCATTCCCTCATTCAACTGTATCAAGCGAGAATGTAGAGACTCGGTTTTGTCTACGGATTTATATATTTCATAAACTGGATCGCGCACTTCGATATACAAAAATTACAAATTTACACCTTATTGGGTTATGTTAAGTTGCCAACCCTAAATAAAATCATCTTAATAAAATTAGCTTAAAGGTTTTACTGCAGTAATACAAAAAATATTATGTCAACAATAAAACCTTCTATTATGAAGTAGCTTATCAAATAAATATACTAATTTGTATTATGAAATAATATTAGTAGTTTTGGTCATCTATAAGTGGCCACATTTTCTGTAAAAATTAAAAAGTTACAAACAATATGGCTGGCTGAAACATGAAAGAACACCCTATCAGAAAGAGACGCGTTACTACCTTGAAGCCCCTCACTCGGCTCGTTTTATTAACTTAGTGCGCAGTCCAGTTTAATATACAAGTCCGTGGTTTTGTCTCATTCCTGGGAGTTTACTCCGGTCTCCGTCCGACATTCGTCCGGAACAATTACTGCGAAACAGGTGACACGACTAAATTAAAAGACGAATGTTGCGAACTTGATCATTGATCATTGATTCATCTCTTGATTTGGTCGTGTATTACTGCTGTTTTGGAGAGCAAAAATGACAACCGCACCAAAAATATTACCCGTGGTGGTGTTTCATATCATCGGCAAGTCTTATTTTAATAAATTTCCAATTTTCAATTTTCTGTTTATCGAAATATTTTTAAGTTACACGAAACGAAAGTAAAGCTTATATATACCCCTGCAATATGGTTGCTTCTTTTTTGGAGAACTAAATTAATACCTCTAATTCGTCGTCGTTCAGCAATTAACCGCTAGATGGTACTACATTGATTGAAAATTCAATATGTCACAACGTCGTAACTGGCAGTAATAGGTATTGATGGTACTGAACTTTCAACAATATGCCAACAGGGTAAAGTTTAAATTATATTAACAATCCAGAATGTGCTATTTCTCTTTAAATTTGAAACTACGACCAATCAACATCAAGATTTTTGTAATGTTTCAAATTAAGAATGTATGAGTTTTAGCGACATCGGTTTTCTTAGTAATCAAGGCTTACGGCACTTCCATTGTTTTTTTCTTCCGTGATAAAATAAAACATCTAACAAATACGATTTCGCCTATAGAAAGCTCACCTATAGTAAAGACTTACATCATCGATAATAATTTCCTCGTGCGTGAATAATTAACTACGTATTTTATAAACAAAACAAATTCCTTCCGCTTCACGATAACTATTTAATACGTAACATCTCAAATGAAGTAAGTACAAACTAAAATTAAAACGAATTTTAAACTTTACGGGGTTTAAAAACCGCGCAAAACTGGGTATTAATTAACCAGCAAGAAGTCACAAGATCATTTCATTACGTTTCTGCAATTGCCAGTTTTCCGATTATCGCTCTTATCAATTTCTATCTTTGTCTAATAACCTGTATTGTAGTAAGTCAATAAAAACACACTTAAAATTTAAATTCAAATGTACCTTACCTTACCGTAATTACAGTCCAAAGTAAATATTAATGAATGTACTCATTACTGCGTATAATTGTGATAGTTTATACGCCAGCTCTTTGTTAAATTCCCGGCAGTACCAATTTTGAAAATGAAATTTTTAAACTGTTTCTTGTCTGGGTGTTCTGGGTAGTGCCCCTGTATTACTTTTGTTGCTTTGATATTCGTAATGCTGGGAATTTCCGTGCATTATGAGTACGAAAGCCATTTTAATGAAAATATACAGGGTTATTTTTAAAGTATTAACAACCTCGCAAGACTATACTAGTATTACTAACATCATAAACAACAATTTTAGTTCCATCACCTTTTACAAAATGTAATAAATTGAGTGAAAATAAATTTTAAGTTTTTGTTGTACTATCTGACACTTCTTAAATCTGTGTTTGGGAGTATGGTAAGTTCAAACGTGCAAGCGTCCTCCGCGACGACTCCCAACCTCGTCCTGTACAGAGTTATTACCGTTTAGAGCGATCTATTTCAATATGTTTATTTTTGTATGAAGATAAAATCTGATTAATTATTAAAATCGTGGAACAAAAGTTGTTATTTATGATGTTAGTATTATAGTCCGCGAGGTTGTTAGTATTTTAAAAATAACCCTGTATAGTCCCACTGCTGGGCAGAAGCCTCTCACAATGGCATATAGGCTGTAGTTCTCATGCGGGCCCAATGTGGATTGACACAAAAGCTAAAAAGCGAAAGAGAACATATTGCTTTTAGCAGCCGTCATCTCACGTTTCCATTTTATTTTTATGATATCAAGTGACGGGACGAACGAGTCGTGCACCTGGTGGTAAGTGACGTCCATACCAGTTGCAGTGCCCCATAAAGCTTTAAATCGCTAAGATCTGATGGGCAGTGCCACTGCGCCCTTTACTCCCAGTCATCGTAAACTTCATCAACTCATTTACATTTCAAAACCGGAATACTGCTTACTGCTTGGCGACAGAAATAGGTAAGGTGGCAGTATTTCCCTGGACGAACTCTATTACAACGAACTCTACTGCTACTTACTGAAGGTTTTTATAATTATTAACATTAGTAATCAACTGCTTTCGACATATCTTTATTTAATTTTTAATCAGGTTTTTGACATAATAATATTACATCGAGTATATAACTAGAAATAGAGACGAAATAAGGGCCATCTATCCCTGTCAACTCATCAGACAAATGGGCCTTATATCATTTTTAAATATCAACTCTCATTTGCGCTGAAATCACAAATTAAAAAGCTAAAATAATACAGCGCCAACAACTGACCTGTGTACGTGTCCGTATATTCCAAAAATATTCTGTATTTATTGTAATAAAGATAATATCTCTAACTATGGGGGCTGTTCCATTCGGTGTTGCGGGAAAAACAGCAAAACATCTAATTACAAAGCAAACGGAATCACATTTCATCGGTAATTAAATATGTAATTTTTCAATATTCGTCCATTATAGCAAGGCTCAAGTTAAACTGGACGATTTGAAGTGAAACAATTGACGACACCCGACAATCGTTTCGAATTTGGGCTGGCCAGTCGGAGCGCAGTTGTCACCGTAATGATTTGGCAGAATAGTATTCAAACAAATTAAATGATATTTCGTCTCTATTCCTGGTTATACACTCGATGTAATATTATAATTTATGGATTGTTTATTTCTTGTTTCGGTGTTTTATTTTTCTTCAAATATATTGTTTTATTCAATTTTAACGAATTAATTATAACTTAAATCGTATCAGTTTTAACCTTCGATGCCTTACGTTTACCTAACGGTAGTTCCGACAAGTAAGTGACATTAGATACACCAAAAACAGAACGCGTTTGAACGTTTATTGCATGCATAATAGATTAAAGGATGTTATTGAATGTTGGTGGCAAGATAGTATATGTTCTGTATACTCGCGCATAGGGTATTTTTTTGCGAATCCAAACAAAAGTCAAGATAAATAAAAAAAGAAAAACTACTTACAATTCTGTGTAATTCGTTGGTATTGTCTTTGTACGGCGTCGCCTGCCACTTCTTAGCCAAATTCCGTGCTCCGTACACGGAATCCGAGTCGCTCCATTCCCTGAAGGCTTCTTCGCCGTCGAAGAACACAAACATGAGGCTAAGGTTCCGGTTTTTGCAGTTATTCAAATGTTTTGCCATCACTTTAGCTAAGTTTATCATCATGGCACAAGGCACTGCTGAGTCCGTTGCACCTGGCACAAAAATAGTTTACGTATAAAGGCCACGAATGCTTAGTAAAACTAAAGGTTAACAAATTACTTTAGACCTTGACGTAGCGGAGTTGGTGTCATTTTCCATTAATAAGGCCATCGTTTATAGCTTAGCGACGCTGATTAAGATTCTATACTACCCATTAGCATGCTAATTTTGTACGTGGTATAATTGAGGAGTAACAGAACAAAAAACTTATCGCATTTTGACTTGTTTTTTAATGCGAAACAGTAGTTTTTGTACGTTTCTAGGAATATTTTATGCACCCGGACACTAATAGCAAAATCCGTGTTAAAAATATGTTTTAAATGCACGGATTTGAACACAATTCAATTAGACTACACGAAATTAGAATCAAAATTTATCAGATTTATCAGTTTCTGTTCCGAAGCTCCTCAATTAATATAACCAATGCTTGAAAGTCAATTTATCTCATCTCGAATTCAAATATTTCCCATAATAATACGGTTTATTTTGCTTGAGTGGTGTAGCGGGGACACTGGCTTTATTTTAGAATTTATTTTTTTACATTTGAAAAATCTATAGTATACGTGTTCGAGTTAGTTTAGTTGATATTTCAAAACCGTTGGTATATGTAAAGTACTTATTGAATACACCTGTTTTCTTGTAAAATATAGAGGTGAAAAATTAGGAATCGTGTTTTCAAACCGTATAGTAGGTAGTCGGTATATATCCTCAATTTCACTACTTATTACATTTTTTCTAAAGCAATTGATTCCACACTTTCACCGTTATTGCGAATCAACCAAAGCCATTTGAGGAGAAAATTAAACTACGGTTAAAAAAAAGGTAAAAGGGAGAACTTGGCGGTAGAGTTCTGAGGAATTCTTAGTGCGGTAGGGTGAAGAATGAGTAATCTTTCAACATAAGAAGAAAATAGCTTAAAATGGGATAATAACTTTCCGAAATCATGAAAAGTAAGAGCGTTTTCAAGAACCACGTATTAAAGACGATACAATTTTGAACAGCGGCCTTATAATCCCTCCTTGTAGGACTCCTATAATATTTTAGCCTTAGAATAATAACGCATAGAAACCTAGCCCGCACACGCTAAGTGAGGCAAATTGAAGCGCGCCAAAAGGGCCTACACGAGCGGGCGGGCCTTCAGTGCTCAAGGTCAACTTGCACCGCTAACAGATCAAGAATTTTAGCTAAAAATGACGAAATGTGCTGTAAATGAGTAAAAATACGTGAGACAAACATAAAATAGATACTAACATCACATTCCATAAGGAAGTAACGCGTTTCAACTTGTATTTGTATATAAATATTCACTAAAACCGAAAATTAACCTACTAAAACTAGCCTACATGAATTTGATTTTTGCCTCACTTGTGACAGTTCGTTTGATATGAAACTATCATTCTATGCGTTATTATTCTAAAACTTTAGCTACAAAAATAAACACTCACCAACAAAAGCGTGTTCCCTGTAGTATTTACTATCGTAATGACAAGCCAGCATCAAATATCTATCAGCTTGCGGATTCAACTTTGCCACAATATTCCTAAAGTTGAGGTTCCCAATGGGTGTACTATCTGTGAACGTGTCCTCCGACGTATCCCAACCGAGCTTTTTCATCTCGGTGATAATGAAGTCGCCGACTCTCTTGTGGTTCGCTGTTCCAACTACTCTAGGTACTAGAATTTTATCCAGCACAGCTCTAAAGTATTTTTGGTCAGCAAGGTCGGATAGCTCTGCTATTTGTTGGTCCGTCAATTCTTGCGCTTGATGTAGGCTCTGCAAATATAGAATAATGTTCTCCTTATGGTAACTAAAGTATTCGACGTTTTTGGCGAAAACGAGTCATAAACGTCTCTCAAACGAGGCTATAGTCCATAGTCTTCCACGTACCGGTGTCATAATGACGTTTTTCTTCACCGAAAAGTTCAGGGTAAATTTCAAATAAAATTTCGCACATAAACTCAAGACGTTCGAGCCCGGATTCGAGCCCACGGCCTCTGTTCGAGAAGCGAGAGGGCAAACCATTGTGCTACCACACCTTGCAATCCCTTTTATCGCTTTTAATATCTTATTAAATTTCAGTTTTCAACGTAATTGCCATTTTTAGGTGATAATAAAACTTTAGATATGCCAATATCTCGAAAGTGATTAAATGCGTACGCTGCGTTTGTAATGACAAGGAGGACTGGGTAACTGGCTTGCAGATTCCGTTTAGGGATTGTGATCCAACTGTTCTTGAATTATTAACATTTTTTGTGAAATTACTCCACTAGTTTTGTTATGATTAAATAATACAAAGATCGAACACAGAAAAATTTTTCTTCTACCCGATGGGACTTGACTCATGACCACGCTGTACTGTAGCGCTGCTCTAACTAACTGAGCTACAGGTCCAGTTATCAAGTAGTCAAAATTCTCCTGTGTTTTTGTTAAAGATCCTTGTACTGAATTTATTCTGCGCCTATGACTTGACCTGTAGCTCGGTACATTACAGAGTCAAACTACCTATTCTTAAATTAATTCATGTCGGAAAACAAAAAAAATTAACAAAAAAATTTGATTTATTTCCTACTTTATTAACAGCCACCGCGTCTTCTTGTGATTTAATAATTTTGTAAACACGTTACATTAGTGATGCCACAAATGTTATCAATATGATTATCGACAACTAATTAGACGCTTTTTAACGCGAAATAAAAACATTCTTAACTAAATAATTACAAAAAATATACGAAAGTCCTGGTGGTAAAACGTGATATTCAAAAATAAATATTATAACAAAATACAACCTTTTATTTTTTCCGAAAGACATTATACTACAATATAAATGGATTGATGTCATGTCCCATAAAGTTGCCTGGACACCAGAGAGACATCACAGCGTTATTTACTTCAACTTAATTCATATTGATAAGTGACGTAGATCCATTGACTTACAATTATATGGACGTCGGGTCCGCGCTAAAAAGTGTCCGCACTTGTAAGGCGCTAAAATCGTATACAGAGCGCCAAACTCCGCTTTAGTCTTCATTTGTTCGACTGACAGCGCGATACTGCGATGACATTACGATTTAAATTTCGAATAGGTTGACTTGGGACATTTTTTTCGTGGTTTTTGTATTAGACCCGTCGTCCATTTATTTGTAAGTCAATGCGTAGATCGAAAGAAAATGACGCAAGGACAGTAAACAACATACAAAATATTATCACGCTAAAATTAAAGTTTATATCATATTTTTTTAATTTTAACATGGCAAGCAGGTATACCTACGCGTTTTTTCACTGTTAAAGCAACTTAGTAATGAGTAGTTAATATCTAATTTGCGCTTTATTCACATAAACTCGATTTATCGATACCATATCCCATCCCTAATTTTGTGGTAAAGGAAGGTCTTAATTTACGTCCAAACAAAAATGTATCTGTTTCATTTTAACAATAGCAAAATCATTATAAGAATTAAGAGCGTCATTAACTTATAATGGCTTATGCTAAATTACTACTTGTAAGCTTTATAGTTATTCTAATGTTGAAACAGTCTTACAAAATTGATAAAACAATATAGTCCAGTCAAAATAATGTCTATGGTTACATAAAATACACCCAGAAAATTCTAGAACAAATAAAGAAAATATTTTGTATAACTTTTATCATTATTACAATTTGCAAGCTACAGATTGAGTAACAAAAACAATGTTCATACATAAAAAGTGATAGCATCTATAGTGAGATTGCAACAGGTTAAGATAAATATCACCAGACATTGTCTACCATTTGTATCCATTGTGTTTTTATAGTTTAAATATTGTTTATAACAACTTCCCCAAAGGTGTTCCTTTAGTGGTACTAAAATAAATGGAAAATTTAACCAGGCCATTAGTTGGTTTTTTGTAAACACCTCTCAAAATCTAGAAAGTCGGAATTAAAAACAAATTATTTTTCACCTGCAATTTCCAGAAAATGGTTAGGGCTTTTTAATACTATGTAAAGTAAAACGGGACACAAACCCACGAAATTGATTTAATGAAACAGATTATATGTAATTTTTTGGCTAATGGGCCAGTGGCCAATGCCATAAAAAAATATTAACACATCAGATGTCAAAGTCATTCTTGTTGCAATTTCAATAACCAATTAGAATTAAGATTTTGAATATTTTAGCTTTTAATGGTTGCTGCCTTTTGGAGTTTTTTTAGTATCGCAGTGTTGCTGAAATTAATTTAACATATGTACCACACTTTTGTTTTAAATAAATAAATAAAAAATGCAGATCACAATATTTTTTTTAATTATTCTGCTAAGCTCTAGCAAAAAAATTAAGGCTGGTTAAATTTTTCTGGGAATAAAGTACCAAGCTCCATACTAATTTGGTACAAGTCCTTTCCTAATTTTAGGTGAAATGATATTGCAGTGCAAAAAAAATTAGTTACTGAAAGAATTGTATTCTGATGAAAGTGTATTTTATTTTGACAATTTTTTTATTTGGAGACCTTATTACTGAAAGAATTGCCAAAAATATGCTTATTAAAAAAGTAATGGCACTAATAATAATGGCAATAAAATACATTTTTCAATCTGGAAGCTAATCCCCTTTACCATGTGTCTGTAGTCTTTGAAGACAATTTTGACTCTTCACTAATTTTGTATGAAAATACTGTATGATACAAAATTCTCCAATTTTTATAAGTTTATCAGCCATTAATATCATTTTGTACCTTTATGGGCTGTATTAAAAAAGCTGATATAATAAATACATTAAGGATTATTGTAGATTTATGTTATCAGTTTATTTGATAATCACAATATAAACGTGTCCTCAAAGTTCTACCTGCTCCTAAGAATATTAATTAGTATTCTTAGACCAACAATAAATCAAGAGATGGTTCTATTTTCAAAATGTATTTAAAAAAGAAATATTTTTTTATAAGTAAAACTCAATAGGCAAGATAGAAAACTTTACCTGTCCTATCAGCTTAGACTTCTGTGATTCGTAATTGATAACCGTGAATTCGAAAGCAGAGTAAGAGGCCACATAACAGTTATGACCTTCGCTCCTGCTTCAAATGAACATTTAATCTTCAAATTTTTAACAGGCCTCATAGCCTGTACTTGAAGCATAAAACATTAAAAAAGTTGAAAGGACACTCACCTTTTCTTGATAAAACGGCCCATCCGTATTTACAAAAGCCAAACAAAGTGTGGCAACGACCACGGCACAAATCGCGATCGTTTTGGCCATTGTCTTTCTCTTGTAAATCACAGGTTGATTAGTTCAAACTGTTCTAAAGTTCACTACATAACATATGTCACGAAACCTCACGTCAGTCAAGTTGAACGGGGATTATGCGTATACAACCTCTACGAACCCCTTTCCAATTCTGTCTGACCAGCAACCACCCTCCCTGCTCACATCTGACAAGTATGAATAGAGCTGTCACTTTGACGTTGACAGTTCCAGGGATATCAACGTTGGCAAATTATTTCCCCAATTCGTATGTTTCACGTCATTGTATCTATTATATCGCTTAAGAAACCAAATAGGTACTGTTGTAACCCAAAATTAGCTAGATATTTATGTGAATACTAGAATATGAGGGATCAGTAATATAGCTTTTTCTGAATATCGTATCAAAACTATATATCGATATTTGAAATCGGATTTAAAAACTATATATTTTCTGAAATTATATTATATTCATGTATACTGCCCGCGTGCGCGCTGCGGTGATACATTGCCATTATTGATATTCGGAATCAGATTTCGGAACTATATATTATTGGATATAGCCCACGTGCGCCCTGATACGTTGCCGTTTGATTAAATCTTATCGTCCACCATTGGAGGGGAACCCGTTACGCCAGAATGAAATAATTTCCATCAAAAAATTAACTTCTCTTGTACTCATTATACCCATCTATGATTATAACGTAGTTAATAAGATCGAAGATCGTTTTTAAACCTAGTTAGTGTGAAAAATCAACATACGGGCGTATTGTCGTATACTCAAGCTTCAGAATTGTGTATGCACAGCCCCTTATTATTAGCATAGTTTCATAACTTGGGTCACCTCCGAGAAAATGGTTTTTGATTTCATACATTTTGAAATAAATTATGGTTTTGGCACGCTGTTATCATTACTACAATGAAAATGCACTAAGGGAATCAGAATTCGTTTATTTAGTGTGAGTATAAACCATTGCTTATAAATAAAATTATTTAAAAATCATAATGGGATATGTCCCAGTTATTACCTAAAAAAACGGTAAATAAAAATAACTACAAATATTTGTACAAAAATGTCTATAATAAAGAGTGAAACCTACAATTTTCTATGCTATCGCCTATTTTTTTTTTTTGTGAAAACATTAAACATATTCGGCAAGCATAATGACTTCAGATTGTGTCTCATTGAATCGTTCTTGCTTTAAACTTATAAGCACTGGTTTTTAAAGATATGCTACCAAACCGAACATAATGAGATAAATCATTTCAAACTAAAGTAATTCATAAAGTGCGATTTTCGTACTTTAACTGCTTTAAAGGTATTGTATGCTTAAGTCATAAGTTTTTTTTTCAGTTTTTAGTGTGCTTGAAAAATATACCAGGGTTTGAGATCTTATTACCCTAAATTATTGGTAAATTAATTTACTTTGCTTCTTGTTGTCATAGAAAAAAATAATATTGTTATATTGTTAGACAGATGACTGATGCAAATAGCATAGTGATTAGAAAAAAATCGAAAGAATAAAACGAATTTAAACATTTTACGGTTTATGTATGTACATACTGATTATTTTGCTATTTAGATGTATCATCTACATATATGTGCCCGACTCTTTTTCAGTTTTATTCTGCAACTTGAGGGTGATGTCAGGAAATGCAAAGCTATTTTAAAGAAGTACTATCTTGAGTCGTAATGTAATTTTTCATTTTATTTGTATTTAGCTCTCTTGATCGTAATATATTATTTGTATTTTAGTAAGTAGTAAGCTAATTTAAGTACCGAGCTTGTTAGCTCATCGCTAGGTGGTTAAACCATTAAGTTTTTACCTAGCGTTAATGTAATAACATACCTAGTTAATGTTTTTGAAATTGAATAAATAAAAAAAAAACTTAGAGCAAATTTTTTTATTGCCGACCATTGTGTGGTGGTTATCTCCAAAAAAATAAAAATATTAAGCCATTGACTTACAAATAAATGGACGACGGGTCTAATACAAAAACCACGAAAAAAATGTCCCAAGTCAACCTATTCGAAATTTAAATTGTAATGTCATCGCAGTATCGCGCTGTCAGTCGAACAAATGAAGACTAATGCTCTGGCCACACAGAGGCGGCCGCGGAAGCGTTCCGGGCGCGGGATTTTTTGTAATGTACCAGTTCTTATGAACCCTGCCACACTGAAAGGCGCGGCGGCCGCGGGGCGAGGCGGCGCGGTGCGGGGCCGCACGCCATGACAAACAGGCAGAGCGGGCGCGGGCCGCGGCCGCGGCGTCCGCGGGGCGGGTGCGGTCGCGGGTGTTGTAATACATTGAGTTCTATGCAACCGTTCACACAGCGCGTCAGTGGCGGGGCGCGATCCGGGAGCGGGGCTTCAGCGGGCTTGGACGTTGTATTTTTTTACAACTAGGGAATGTGTTTTAATTGATTTTAATCAAGTTTCAAGATGAATTCGACGGAAAAACTTATATCATTGGTGCAATCATACCCCAGTTTATTTAATACAAGTGATAGAAATTATAAAAACATAGAAATTATTTGGGAAACAATTCCGAGGAGCTAAATCAAGATCGTGAGTATATTTTTTATGTTTTTAATTATTATTAAAATAATTGCCAAATTTTTCTCTGATTTCAATTGCATAATCAGACGATCGTTGATTTGTACGAATTGGAAGTAGTTCATTGGCCTCAACTGGTTGAGAATCGCTCTGTTGAACCGCATTGTTACCGTTCTTACTTTAATGAAATTGTGTAAACAACACGTGACTTTGACAACTTCTATTGTCGTTTCAATATCATATTGCATGAAACGTCTATAGACTTGCCATTTCTGTGTTAGCTGGCCGAATACGTTGTGGAAAACGTCTCCCTCCATCAATAACAATCAACTGTGAGATACCTCTTCTCTTCTCTAAGAAAAAAACATGACGCCGTAGATTATCTGTTCATTAGTTATGCAGAAACATATAAAAAACTGAAACCCACAATTCAAGCCGAAATCAAATTGAAACTTGCACACATTTTTACAGAAGCTGAACTGAACGACCTAGAAGAGAATCAAATTTCAGTAGCACCGGTACAATCTCCTTAATTTACCGTAATTAGCACAACAAGTAATAACGATCAAGAAAGTATCCCAGTTTCATTGCAACTAATTCCTGAAGACTTGTTTCCCATTATGGTACCTGTAATATAGTTGATGACTAAACTACACATGGTAATTCCAAAAGGTATGGTACTGAATTAATGCTGTGATAACATAAAAAATGTAATAAGAAATGATGAATGCCAATTTAATAAATAAAAAGTTAAATAAATAAACAGTTAAGTTTAATAAGTAGCAACCAAGGAGTTTTATAATTTTTATTAGAGTATTGAATGGTCTACAAAACACTTTTTGTTTGAATAAGTTTGCATTGTTAGTTCTGAGATGTTGATTTTTATGTTAGTGACTCGGATTCATTGCTCCCGAGTGTATAAGTAGGTATATAAGTTAAGTATAATTGCAATTATGCATTGTTCATAATAATTTAAGTAGGTACATAAAATTAAATAGAATTGTTGTTGATTCTACAAATCTTAGATGCCTGTTATTTGTTAAAATAAAAAATCATGGGCCGTAGGAAGCCAGCATTAGACTGATAGTAAAAGAAGTTTGAATTAATTGTGTTAAGATTGTTGATTGTTCATAATAATGTAACTTTCGATAGGGACCTATTAATTATTTGTAAAAATAAAAATGCCCAGCGAGTTTGTTAGAAATAGAAGTTTTAAGTTAACTATGTTAAAATTGCTCAAAATAATATAAGTAGGTACATAAGTTAAATACAATTGTTGTTACATAAATCTTAGATAGATACATATTATTAGTTAAAATAAAATCGCCCAGTGAGACTGCTACAAAAAGAAGTTTCAAGTTAATTTCAATTGCAATTCAAAATAATCAGATGACAAATAATTTGTCAAAATAAAAATGCTCAGTGAGACAGATAGAAAAAGAAGTTTCAAGTTAACTATGTTAAGATTGTTCAAAATAATGCACTTAGGTAGATACATAACTTAAACAAAATAGTTGGTGTTATACAAATCTTAGATAGGTACTTATTATTTATTAAAATAAAAATGCCCATTTGGACTGATAGAAAAAGAAGTTTCAAGTTAATTACGTATATAGATTGTTAATAATAAAGTAAGTAGGTACAGTAGTTAAATGCAATTATTATTGTTGATTCTATAAATCTTATATACCTATTATTTGTTATAATGAAAATGCCCAGTGAGTCTCACTGAAAAAATAGTTTCAAGTTAATTGTGTTAAGATTATAGAATTTTTTAAATGTTTTTAAATAAACAATTTCTGTTCATATGAATAGTTCGATTCAAAACCTTCAAAGTAAGTATACAGAGTGTCCCAAAACTCAACGATAACCTGGGAACAGAATGTTGCCTAGTTTGTAACTACCCAGAAAAAAATATTTAAAAAATCGGAGTCATTTTCTTTTTGTAATATAAGCATTTTAATGAAAAATGTTGAAAATGTACGCCCTGTACCCCATTTTTAAGTACTACAATTACAAATTTGCTAATTTTGCTGTTCTAGTTTTTGTAACGATAACCCGAAACAGCCCAGCTAATGAGCACAATGCCAAAGAAAGCCCGAATTACTCTAGTAAACTCTAGTTTCAGCACTAAAAAAATATGTATTTAATTTTTTCTTGAAATTTTTAGCAGATTTTTTTCAAGGTAACTTTAACACCCCATACAAAAGTTTAAAGAAGTTCTTCTACATCACTATCCGATAGTGACATGGACCTTTCTTTATTTGTGTTGAAAATGAAATGTGGCGTGACGCTTTTGGTGTCACACCGGCCGCCTTCGTGCCGCTGTCCCGTCACGAACTACACTCGGGATTGCTGTGTGGCATGCCCCGGCACGCATTCGCTTCCCGCAGGTCCGCCCCCGAAACGCTTTTCCCGCTATACCGCGTCTGTGTGGCCTGACCTTAAAGCGGAGTTTGGCGCTCTGTATACGATTTTAGCGCCTTACAAGTGCGGACACTTTTTAGCGCGGACCCGACGTCCATATAATTGTAAGTCAATGTATTAAACAAATTTTTTGTTACACTTTACTTTTTTACGCAACACTAAAATACAATATTTTTGTTTGAGTACCTATATGTATAGCTGTAACAGACTGTAACCAAATAAAGAGTATTTTATAATAAAAATTATATACATTGAAACCGTCTATTGATTCATTTAGTCTACATACATCCATAATGACGTCACAGTTCCGTGACGTACACTCGGCTTTGATCTCCCCTTTATCGGCACTTTCTTTAAACTCATTTGACTTTAGTGTGGGCGCAAATCAAATTATGAGGTCGTGTCTCGAGTGGCGCGAAATACTTTTGTCGTCAGTCGGTCTCTGGAGGAAATGCTGCATAAAATTGGATTCCACATGTAATCTATTTTGGGAACCAAATTTTATGAAAGTCAAGACGCCAAGGACAACGATCCTTTGTTTTTTATAATTGAATCTGCCTCCTCTGCACAACAGACGTTGACTATTTTTAGATTTGTACTCGTATGTCAATGTCAGTTTTTAAAAATAACCCATCCGCACGGAACGTTGAATTGACTTCATTGGAATACCTACACGTTATGGTGGTTAAGGCTAGTTACCTGAGATAAGCGGGAAAAACTGTTTTGCTACAACAAATGGGTTAGGTATTTACTATTAAATAACGTGATTACAAAAAATATACGATACACCTAAGGATATTGTCTAAAGAATATGCTAATTTGTTTGTGTGTGTTGTTGTACTTTATCCGATCATGTAAAATCCTAAAAACAGGTTAAAACAAAAATCTAAAACGAATTATTTTTATGAATAAAATATCTAACCTCATTCAACATTAAAAAATTTTAAGTTTTTAAGTATACCAACCATATTGAACTAACTGGTCAATCAAAAACAAGATATGTAGTAACTACTACCACTTGGAAACTCAATTTAGATCGGTAGGGGCTGTTGGAGCGTGTTGCGGTTTTTCATCAGATGTTTCCGGATCCGCTTGTCGTAGCGGACGCTACGCCGGAGCTGGTACTGCACGACATGCACCTGTGTGTCACCATCAACCCGCACGCGAATCTTGCCTTTCGGATAAATGCGGCTCGAGAACACCACCTCACCTTTCCCGCAGAACACCTCCACCGAGCTGCTGTCGACGAATATCCGCATATTGACGGTGCTACTGGTTGGATTCCAGTCCGCATGGCGCATTCCATCGTTACCTCCGCGATTAACAGTAACAGATCCTTTTCGCGATACGAAATCGATGACGTACTTACCCCCCGTCCATTCTAAAGTGATTGACACCTCATTAGGTGTATTCGTCGAGTTGATTAACAACTCGAAAGCTTTACCTCCTGTGTAGAACCATTCACCGGGGAGGTACCAAGCCTCCTCGATCATCTCCGATCTTAATTCGATTATTTCTTTAACCGGCTGCATGAGAAGACGACCCTGTTCGGAGAGCTTTAGCTCTCTGATGAGTGTAAGCATACTCGCCCAGGCGTCAACCGATTCTACGAATTTGCTCTCCCACGTGCCGAGCCAGGCAATCATTAGTCGGCGGCCGTCACGTGATAGCATTGTTCGCGTCGCGTAGAAGTCGTGCCCGTAGTCAAGTACGTTAAATGTAGCCGTGGACACTTCAAAATCTTCGTTAAAACGGCCGGTTCGGTAACTAAAACTCCCGACCATGTAACCCGTTTGATATAAATTTGTAAACCACGATCCATCGCTTTGTATACCTCGCACGGAAAGGATGAGCAAATGCACTCCGTCGATCTCGAACAAATCCGGGCACTCCCACATATACCCCATGTCACCGTACGATTGAGCCACGGTGCCGTTGAAGTGCCAGTGGAACATGTCCCGCGAGGAGTATAGCCCCAGTGCAGCCAGCCGCCTCTCGTTCTTCATCCCGCAAAGCATGTACCACATATTTCCATTTTTCCACACTGTCGGGTTACGAAAATCCGTGCCGGTTGGGGGTTCTTTTATGATGGGATTGTATAAATACTTCTGGAAGATTATCCCATCGGAGCTTATAGCCACATTTTGATTGCGCTTCGTATCATTGCCTTCGGTGAAAGTTCCAGTGTAGAAGACAGTCATGTAGTTGTTCTGCACGAGAGCGGTGCCGGTAAGGCAGCCTTGCCACTCGTACTTTTCCCTAGGGATGATGGCAGGTGGGTAGTGCCACCAATCGACGAGGTTATCGCTGACGGCGTGACCCCATTGTATATGTCCCCATCCGCCGTTGTAGGGGTGATACTGGTAGAAGATGTGGTACTGCCGCTGGAAAAAGGTGAAGCCGGCGGGGCTGTTGAGCCAGCCCTTAGGCGCGGAGATATGGTACGTGGGTCGGTATTTCCTTTTAGACAACACGCTCTTGTGTTTCACCCTCTCGAAGTTGTTGATCTCGTCTATTAACTGCGCCGAGGCGAGCCAGAGTAGGCCGACAACGATCACGCGCACTTCCATCTGATCTGGGAGCTCCAATAACACTATTAGCTATTGCATCGTGCGGGTTTACAACTATGCAATAACAATGGCATGTTTGCATAACTATTGATACTATGTAACTTAAATAATCGAGAAGATTAGCTGTAGGAATCATGGTAAAAATTATTGTAAATATTGCCGTTAGTGTAGATGCGCAAATGAAATAAGTTATGTTGAAAAGCAAACCTAATTTTATTCCAAATTTTTGTTTTGTTTTGTATTATAATGGCATAAACAATAATAATTTAAAAATGAACAATAGTAATTTAAAAATAAACATCAGATAACATTACAATTACAACTGTGCACAGCATCAGAAAACTATAAATTGTGTGATTTTATAAACAAAAGAAATAGATTTAAAATAGAAAAAGGTCTAAAAATTTTCAAAATTAGCTGTTTGATGACCAACTTCGATGCGGGAAGTAATGACCTTATAAAAAATTATTGGCGGGAAGACTATCACGGAATATATTATGGCTTAAACTTAAGTCCTTTCCTCTTTAAGTGATTCGCACTTTATTAATACTTTCGTGTTATTTTATATTGTTAGTGTTTTGTAGAAAAGGCGTAAGCAACATTTCGAACATTTTTTCGAAGGATCGTGGTTTAAGTTTCCACGACTGTTTTAAAATATTTACGCCCTGTTTTAAATTCAATTTTAAAACTTAAACTTATCGAAGAACTCAATATGTCTCTATTTTACTTTGTAAATGTCCATGTAAACCAAATACTTAACATTTGGGTCAAACTCAAACCTCATGAGTTCATGCTGTGTAAAAAAAAAAACAACAAAAAATCTGATCCTAAAATTATTTATTAACTGTTTAACAGTATTTATTTATTAAGCAATTATGCTTATCTTTATTAAAAAATCAAAATATACAAATAACTAGTCATACTTAAAGTATCATATATCATACACTCTGTAAAAAATGTATATTGTGTAACGTTAACAGCTCGAGTCAGAGTTTAACCCTCACGAGTTAATATAAAATAATAAACTTGATGCATGTGCATCAAACGACGTATTATGATACATTTTTGTTGGAAATTTTTCTTTGTGTCCGATTTTCATGTCAACAATAGTAACAAAGTATAATAAACTTGATGCCTGTGCATCAAACGACGTATTATGATATATTTTTTGTTGGAAAATTTCTTTGTGTCCGATCTTCATGTCAACAATAGTAACAAACTATAGTTTTAGTTATCCTATATTAGATGTCCAAAATGTAAACAAAAAATGTCATGAAATGTTATTGTTAAAGTGTGAATGCAGGTGTGCTAAACCTTCTATATTTACCGGAATTGGAAGAGGGGGAAGTTTTCATTTTCTACCATTTTAATTATCTATTACAAAATATAACAATAAAGAAAAACTTTACAAACAACTACACATAATAACTTAAAAAACTCATTACGGAGACAAGAAAATATTCGAGTTCGAGAAATGAAGCACGAATGACATCTATGACACGACAAAATGGCGGCACAAAAAAATGTTTTTAATCCCGATTGTGTTACCAGTGTCATAAAATGATTTACTATCATAACCATAGTCTTTTGTTATAATCATTGCACTAAACGAAAATTATGTAAAATATATATTGCCAAACTGAATACTTCTAAGTTTAATCGGATTACAACTTGAAAAGAGTTCTACTCGTTTACTATCGTCAAAAATAGGAAACTACCATTTAAAATGTATTTTTTTGCTCGGTTATCCTATTTGTTGACACACATCAATCTAAATGTGATTCATACTTTATTATCGGATTACTAAAGCGCCAAACAGAACCCCTGAAAGCTCATTTTCGTCAAAATGGCTCATTGATAGAATGAGCTCTAGGTGTAAAGTCCTACACCGAAATTAATACCCTAATTAAATGCCTAATGTCAGTTACAAGAGAGCCGATATAAGGACGTTTCCAACAATTTAATATTGTGGAAAACATAAAAATGCAACGTTACTTCTCACAGATACATTGAATAACGTCATATGTTACACGGACATCCAGGTTTTATTATTACGGTTATTCAAGTTACACAACGTAACATTATATTATGTGTTATAAAAAAAAACAACTTATGTATCAAACGTTTTAAGAACACATTGATTTTTAAAGATATGACATTTTAGGATATCACAGTTACAGTTGGTAAAAATTAGGGGTCATTATTATACACACCAAATCTACATATAAAATTCGAGCAAACGATATTATGAATCCGACATTACACTTTTCTTCGTGTTTACGTAATATGACTAACAAAAATGTTATTTATATAAATTGTTCGAAACAATAAAATAATTTTAAATACCACAACTGTACTAAATCGCTTTACAAAAATTCCAAAATATACACCAGACAAAAATAACAAAATACTAACATCTCTTTTACATAAATTGTTAATTGAAAGTAGGTATTAATTATAACCGCCAGATTTATATCTATCGGTATGCTGTACCTAGAGGTTATTGATTTGATGTAGGTACGCATTTCTTTGTCATTCCTCTACTAACACCTCCACGAAGCAACTGGTCGTGTGTTTAGGAATTTAAACCTGTTTTAATAAAAAGCTCCTAAATTCGGTTCTTAAGTGGTTATTGTGATGTATGCAAATAAGACGAAGTTATATATTAATAATTAATTGAGTAGGTATAAGTCTTTTTCTCTGTATTCTTTATCTTTGTCTCGCAATATACGCTGTGGAGTGCGTCACGACGTGTTTAAATCTATCGAATATCCTAATAGGTATCTAAATCTAGGGTACAGGTGCTAAATTTAGCAGGGTTGCCAGTTTTCGTAAAATTTTAATATAGTCATGTGGTAGTTGTCGATAGTTTTGTCCACAGACCACATAAATACTTATTCCGTGGTTTTGTCGATAGATTGTGAATTGCCAAAAATGAGTGAATTGTGAATGTTACGACGTTCTAATTGTTACTTGTTGCGTTATTGTACTATTTATGCTTATTTTGAAAATAAGCATAAATAGTACAATTTGTGCTTATTTTTATTAAAGTTTATTAAAGTTATATAAAGTTGTATATATATATATTATATATATATATATATACAGGGTGACTGGTTGAACGAAATAAATATTTAAAGAGATGAATGAGTAGCTGATACCCATCCCGAATATGTAAAAATAACACGACTATGTAAAAAAAAAATATTAAACATTTTTATTTAAAGAAAATACTGGCTCTAACATTTTGTATTACTCTGCGCGTGACACCGCGTTCGTCAAAACAAAATCTTCTGCGCATGTGCATTAGACACCCCCGCCACTACTCGTTGAAGGCCGCTTGCGCCGGCTATCCCGCCCGCGCGTCCCGCCCGCCGTCCGCCGGGTTAGTTCGCTTACGCCCTTCTGTAAGTCAGGACGTTGTGATTTTGCGATTAAACGCACGCGCCGCGCGCCGCCACCGCGCCGATCTTTGTTTTCCGTGATACATCGGTCTATTCAACTGTGTAATTCCGTGGAGTGCAGTGACACATAACGATGCCTTATCACTACACAAATGAGGAGTATTGGGACATGATACGGTGTTATGTTATGGCAAATGATGTAGTTAGTGGTGCTAGGGACCTGTACCGTGAAATGTTCCCTAATCGGCGAGTTCCATCCTACACTTTAATGTTAGGACTCAATTTTCGTTTGAGGACTTTTGGGCAGTTCACTGTGCCCTGGCATGCTCAAGGGCGAGGAAGGGATTTTTGAATACTTTGAGCATGACCCACGCCGATGTACTCGAAATGCAGCAAGACGATTCGGAGTGTCACAATGGACAGTGTGGAAACTCTTACACAGAGACGGTCTTCACCCGTACATTGTTAAGATTGCTGTAAATTTGTAAATTTAATCAAAATTAATTATTGTAAACAGGTATGATTCCATTTTTTAAATACGCCAAAAATACCAAACCATGCTCATACCTACTAGCTTAGTTTGTGTTTTACAACTGCCTAAAATATTGTGTACTTTAAAAAATAATTTATCGTAGTTTAATTGGTATTTTTGCCTGTCCTAAGCCAAAATCAAAGTATGAAGGGAAAATGGAATTATTTTTAAAACATTTTAAGCGAGAGAGGCTTGACACGCGCTCGTAGCGCGAGGCGCGGCGCGGCGACGGGCGGTTCATTTTCCTAACAATCAGCTGTTCGTAGAGTAGCTCAAACGAACAGAGTATTAGCATTTGTAAAGTGGTACGATATATTTTTTTTATAATGTTTTGGGGCGATATTTTTACATATTCGGGGTGTGTATCAGCTACTCATTCGCCACTTTAAATATTTATTTCGTTCAACCAGTCACCCTGTATATATATATATATATATATATACACACACATCAAGTGTCTAGGGATCAAGTACGTTTAAGAGTATTGCTGCAATTAGGGTTAATTATATTAACTTTTTCGTATCGCTATTGATACTTTGTAGTGAGTTTTAACATTTAAATAAGGAATATTGTTTAAAATTCGATAATAAGAAGAAAATCGATTGTCAATGTGGTTTTGTATAAAAATGAATTATAGCGTTTTGACAAAATCATTACAATATCTGCATCGGAACCGAAACAATTTACATTATTATGGAGAGACGACATCATTTAACCCGAGAAGTGATGATGCGAGCCGTCGGAATGTTGGAAGCTGGTTCCAGGCAACGTGCTGTGGCTTTCACTCTTAACACTACACAGAGCGTCATATGTCGCCTCTGGACGCGCTATCGTATGACGGGCAGCGTGGCCGAGCGACATGGAGGACGATCTCGCATCACGACTCGCAGACAGGACCGGTATATCCAAAATACTGCTCGACGGAATCGTACCATGACCGCCATGATGTTGGTTACGAGGCTCCACAGCTCCTCAGGCTTGCTAATAAGCGATCAAACAATCCGAAATCGTTTACGTGAAGTGGGTCTTTGATCCCGAAGGCCGCTCAGAGTTCCACCTATTGCACCCTGCAATCGCAGGACCCGTTTACGATGGGCTCGCGAACACAGAAACTGGGAGGAAGAAGACTGGCGCTATGTGTGCTTTTCGGATGAATCCCGCTTCGGTATGAGACCGGATACAAGACGTACTCGAGTTTGGAGAACATCTGGACGTCATGAACGTTTGAGATATTGTCAGGAAGTTCATCCATATGGTGGGGGAACAATAATGATATGGGCCGGTATTTGGATCGGCGGAAGAACCGATCTCATTTGGATCAGGGGTAACCTCAATGGTCAAGTTTACGCAGAGAGGATTGTTTCAGATGTTATCATCCCTTTGCGAGGCCAGTTGGGTGATTCATTTCAACTAATGCATGACAACGCACGTCCACACACGGCTAGAGTCGTAACACGCATTCTTGCCGAAGCTCGTATCAACGTTCTGCCGTGGCCTGCTCAATCGCCAGACCTCAATCCAATTGAGCACGCATGGGATATGCTTCAAAGAAGAGCTGTGCCGAGTATGCATACCGTACATACTCTACAACAATATTTTGACTTGTTACAAAACACATGGGCGGCCATTCCTCAAAGTGATTTTGATGAACTCATCTTAAGCATGCCAAATCGCTGTAATTGTGTGATTCGTGTTAATGGTGGAAATACAGATTATTAATTTTCTTATCTTTACAATAAAAATGAGCAAAATCATCATTTTCGCCATTTTTTTGTCATTTAATTGACGCCGTTAATTTGAGTTTTTTCCCACAATTTGCAAAAACATCAATTTTAGTTCATTTTAATTAAATATAGGGGTAAGCGGTTAAATAAAACATAAGCATTAAAGTAAGAAGTCGTCCTGGAAGACTGGATTTGGTAAATATTGCTTAAATAATTTTTATTTCAAAAATATTCACTTGATCCCTAGACACTTTTGATGTGTGTATATATATATATATTAGAAGATATATATATATTAAATAATATGTATATTAAATTAATTAAAACAAAAACTTTAAAATATGTCTCCTACTTTAAATATTTTTAATACACATACTTCTAAATTTAGTGTATGTATAAATTAATTTTCTAAAATCAACAATTCAAATGAACCTGTGTCCAGCAGTTGGACAAATAGGTCGATGAAGAATCTTAAATCTTAAATGAAACAATTTCGCCTGTTTATTTCATAAGCGTAACCAATGTTCAGTCGATAGTCGACATAATATTTATCTATTGCAATCACTAGCTGCTTGCAAGCGAGCAACACTTTTGCGCAATGCACTGTCATTTTAATCCGTCTTCAATAAAGTTTATAAGTCTAGATTTTTCAAATATCGACTGAGATGTCACTCAAATCTCACGATGAATCATAAGCACTTAAGTGCTGACCACATATATTAATAATATTGAGTATAATAAAATAAAGATTATATAGGGTCAGATGGGGTAAGAGGAACACCGTGGCACTTGAAGCCTTAACTCATAATCTAAAGAGTTCAACATTATGTCTCTCAGTCGATAACCAAATTAGTTTAAACGGTTTAAAAGAGATGTCGCTACGGTGCTCCAAATCTAAACAAGGAACAAACAATTTCACGGCTGTTGTGAAATCTTGAGAACACGAGATATAACATTACCTTTATTTAAAGTTCTACTGCTATGAGCTCCCTGTTACAGAGTTCGTCCAGGATAGCACTGCCACCTTACCTATTTCTGCCGCCAAGCAGTAATGTCAGCATTACTGCGTTCTGGTTTTGAAGCGTGCTGGTGAAACTACAGGCACATGGGACTTGTCAACTTGTCTCAGGGTGGCGGGCGCAGTGGCACTGCCCCTCAGATCTTTGCGATTTCAAAAGAGTGGCACTGCAACTGTTATGGACAGACGTGTAGTTTACCATCAGGCGCACGGCTTGTTCGTCTCGTCACTCATTATTAAAAAAAGGCACAAACACGATGACTGTTCCTGTTGTTGACCTTTTGGGGGGCAGAGAAATTTTAGCACAATTTGCACGTTTTCGGCTGTATTTACATCGTAAGTATTGAATTTAGTGTAATGATTTTTTTAAATATGTTAATTGATAAAGTCTAGTTTAGTGTACTTCAAAATTCGTCATAGACCGCAAAACAATTTTACTTAAAGTATATTCATCTTACCCCACCTGACTACAGTTTCTTTCTTTAGATCTGTCACTCGTATGTAAACTACCAGTTGTCAATTTCTTTGCAATTTTCATTAATATTCCCACTCAAATATCCTGACAACTCTCAAGTAATGCATAACCAATGAGTAAAACAAAATGTTAGAATGGTTACACCGGCGACTTTTAGCAGCGAGGCAAACGCGATACAATATCGATGCAGTCGCCCAAGTGTATCGATGCAAACGATTGTATCGATGCAGTCGCGCGTTTGAATCGATGCACACGCCAGTAAATCGCAAGTGTAGCGATGCAAACGCGCGTTCTTGAAACGCGCGATGCTAAAGGTCGCCGTATGTAACCACTCTAAATGGCTTAAAATTAAGCTCTAACGTTCGAGATTCTATAGTTAAAGCAATGTATTGCTATTTTTTCGGCACCGGAACTATTATTTGGTAACGGGTCTGGCGTCGGGGTGTCTTAAAGCTGTGTGCAGGTCGGCCCACAGCGATGCAACCCGCGCGTGCGCCGTTCCATGCGTGCGGAACAGCTCAGGGAGCGACTCCAGCGCAGCCAGAGCGTACGCGCGCGCTACGCGGGCTTCCTGATGACGAACAGCAAACATTACACATTAACACTACCAACTCGTATTTTCCAGAGCTGGACACGGGTTCTTCAATAATAACATAAAATTCTTAATTTGTACACAAGACTCAGGTGTACATTTGCCGGGCATCGAACCCGTCGACATCATCTTTAAAACCACGTGTACCACCGGCAAGTATCTGTAAATAGTCCGTAATAAAAAGTTGGGAATATTTTTTAAGA
>NW_020653409.1:2525573-2567983 GCF_003589595.1 Hyposmocoma kahamanoa | reverse complement strand
TGTTTCAACTAGTAACGTCACATTGGCGTTGAAAAATCAATATAGGTGTTTTCGGCAAACCACAAATCTGTACAATAATATCTTGATGGGGTTTTTTTACTACGTATAAGCAAGTACTACGTTCGCGGGGATTTGTGGAATATATCACCACCATTACCACCATACCATTTACAAGTGAACATTAATTCGGTGTAAACTTTAAATTTATGTTCGCACAATCAGAAGTAGCGAAGTTTGAGCATGACACCGATGGAAATTACTTTTCAAAGAGGACCCGAGCTGAGGCATCTGCGTCAGACATCTTGGACATTTTAACAAAGAAATAAATAGGTAGTGTTGTGTCGGCAACGCAACTCAGTGGAACACAGTGTGTTTGGGTGGGTGTGGGTGTGTGTGTGTGTGTGTATTAAGTAACGTACAAGACACAAAAAACTAATTAAAGGATGTTTCAAATAGATTAGGTAAGAAAATATTTTATTCCAATGTTCAAAATTCATGTAGTATAATTGCACAACACGTAATGTATACAGTCTTTTTTTCTGGGGAAATCCATTATGGATACCACTCGGCCCAGGGGACCGATGTTGGACTCTCACCAACTAAAACCCCTGGGGTGTTCCCATTGTGTTCCTCACGACGCAGACACGGGGTCACGGGAAATGCGTTGAAGTAATGTATACAGCCTAGCCTAAACCGTGGCAACACCCAAATATTTTTATAGGCTTTTGTAACTATTCTACTTCCATTGGCAACATTATTTTAGACTAACAGTGGTATTAACTTACTCACGTATATATTCCTAGCTGTTTATGCGCAGACATGAAACAATTATATGAAATGTTTAATCTCGATATGACCTTGTTAATAAACATACAAAAGTATTTAAACAAAATGATGATACATAATAATGAGGAGGTAAATTAGACGATCAGTAGCTATTTAATGTTTAGAACCAAAATTGGTAAAATGAAAACTTATGGGAGATCTCGCTGTCGTAGCGACTCC
The DNA here is from genome assembly GCF_003589595.1 of Hyposmocoma kahamanoa. Classification (NCBI taxonomy): domain Eukaryota; kingdom Metazoa; phylum Arthropoda; class Insecta; order Lepidoptera; family Cosmopterigidae; genus Hyposmocoma; species Hyposmocoma kahamanoa. The sequence goes on along the minus strand of NW_020653409.1, from coordinate 2,566,978 downwards.
CAATCACTGATTTTAATATGGAAAGCATACTTTATGTCATAAGAGTCCCGCAAGGATCAATTTTAGGGCCTTAGTTATTCCTAATATGTATCAACGACTTAACCAAATCCAAAAACACTGTAATATCAAAAACAACATTTTGAGAAAACTGTGTAAAAGCTTTGTCGGATTTTTGTATTTTTTGAAATTAATTACATAAAACATACATTTAACTTACGTTGTACATTAGATATTAAAGAAATATATCCAGCCATTATAATTTTACTTTGGAAAATAAGCTATTTCTATTGAAAAACGAATAAAGTTCTTTACCATGGATAACAGCCGAAAGATTCTTGTAGTTGTGAAATTACAACAGTGTATTTACCCTTGCAGTATTTTGGTTAGACACAATAGAATACTGAAAAGTAATTTTTGTAAGATGAATATCAGCCATAGATAAAGTGCATAGAAAGACGTTATATTAATATGGATGCCGATTAATATTTGCAGTGTTATATCAATCAATAATAATAACGCACACACTCAACATAGCCCCGCACTAGGGAAACACTGTGTCTCTGGTGGACATACCCATAGACAACCACAAATTACACCCAAACCCCGAGAAAAATAAATGTAGGCCATACAAATAATTCTTCCGGCCCGGGAACTGAGCCTGTGACCTCTGCTTGGCAGTCCGGCATGGTAACCGTTCGGCCACGGAGGCAGTTAAAAATTAATCGTAAAAACCGTCATGCAGACGTACGGCCAAGTCGACGACCAAAAAGCGCAGGCCACACCGCAAACGAAGCCAAGTTAACTACGCTTAGCTCACGTAGTTGCATGCAACCAAGTATGCCATCTAATCTAACTTAGCTTAGATTAGCTCAACTAGTAAGTAGTGACGTGCTACACTATGGATACGTGAAGGGGTGAAGGGCGGCAGAAGGGCGACTAATATCTTACTTAGCTTGGCGGGATCGTTGGGTTAGTTGCGCTTAGGGTGGCGCTGAATTCACCCAACGAGCATCGCCCTTTGTTAATTTATTTTTTTAAATAGCTACTTCCAATCGTTCTTTTCTCAATGTGTATATAAGTGTTCATAACTATACAATTCGCCAGGGAAATTGTTGTCCCCGTGAAATACCTGAAACTTTTAAGAAATTTTAGTGTGTAAACATCGGCTACAAACTTACTCTGTACGACGACGGTTACCTACCAATAGTCCGAACTAAGATTTTCCAGAAATAACATTTGCTCGAATTTTCATAACCTCGAAAGTAATTTTGAGAGGAAAATGTTTTTTCTCTTAAACCCAGCTTGACCTAACCTAACCGAACCTAATCGTGTCTTTGCGATAAACATCCAACATGTCCTGAAAGAACTACGGTTTCGTTATAATTCGGTTTTCGATGTAATGAAAATTCGAACAAACGTTATTTCGGAAAAAGAAATCGAGTTTGTGATAGGTTACCCTGTAGAACTCCTGAACCTGTGTTTTACTTTGAATTTTGGTGATCAATATCTAACATTTCGTAACATATTCCTATATAATCAGTATGTGCTGTGCAAGTAATCAATACAACAGGATTACAAGTTTAGTTAGCTCGATTAGCTTAGTTCGCGGTGTGAACCGAAGTTGAGCTAAGCTTGGCGTGCGCTATAGGGTTAATGCGACAAATGTCGTTAAACATAATCGGTTCAAGTTGATCCCGCGTCCATAAGAGTAGTGACTTCCTAATTTAACACTAAGAAATTGAAAATACAAATAAAAATCGAGTGAACTTAAATTTATGTTTTAATGGTATCATGTGATATCATATAATAATATTAAATGAAAGCTAAACATAACCCAACTCACTGGATTATCATCCTGCGTGCCAGCTAACAAAAACTCGTCGTGCTTGGGCTTCTCCAGTCGCGCGTTTGTCTCGCACAGGAAAATCCTCAAGTCGGCATCGTGGGCAAGGACCGGATGCCTCGCGACAAGTGTAAGCCAGCGTTGCAAGGCGGCTCGGCGACGTTGTAGGAAGCGGGGGCTACCACCGCCTACAACAACGCGCTTTGGTGGAAGTCTACTCACGGCGCTGAAAGTTGTATAACACCATAAATAATGTTCCGTCGGACACCGCTAGACGGCATTGAACTATTATAATGTACATTTCTAAATAAAGATGTTAAAACGAGCACATAGGTGGAAAGATGGGAGTCCCCAATGCTGGGGCGATGGATACACTTGCACACTGCTGGCAGCCAGTAGTTCTGACATTGGCTGGGTACGTTCCCATCTTAATACCTTTAAATATTTTTGTTTTAGTTAATTATTCTAAATCTAACACTAGCTTAAGCATTTTTCTTTACTAACAAATATTATGGATGAATGTATTTCATATAAATGGATTATTATTATAAAATATTTTAACATTTATGTCGTAAGAGTATCTCTCCTTCATGTGTATTTTCCCTTTCTCAATTTTGTGTGATTTTATATGCTCTAATAATATAGTGCCTTGGTTTGTGATGACTGTCTCAGGTGTGATTTCCACAACAACAGTCACTTCCAAAAATAAACATCTTGCTACTGCCCAATCGTTGGCTTGTTGTGATTGTTCTCGTAGAATCAACCGGCAACAAACATAGGGCGCACTATAAGTTTCCGGAACTGGTCACTTACATAAACAATATTTAAAAAGTAATTACAACATTTGAAAATGGAACTCTTTGGCTGTAGAATACAGTTTGTTTCATCTGACTGTCACTTGTTTTTACACTGTGGCGTCATTTTAGAAATTGGTTGCTACATTTTTCGTAGTATGATTTTCTACGACTTTCAAATGTAATTTAACAGCTCAGCAGAGCTTCGCTCGGCTTCAAACTGCTTTTGGCGATGAAGCACCATGCAAGACGACTATTTATAGCTGGTTTGCAGAATTCAAACGCGGTCGTGTGAATCTCAGTGACGAATTTCGTAGTAGTCGCCCGTTCACTGCTGTGAACATCAAAAACATCGATGCTGTGCGCCGTATAATCAAAACAAACAGGCATGTGACATACCATGAGATTCGGGCATCTTTAGGCATGAGTCCAATACAATCATAGGCATGAGTCCAATACAATCAATACTACACAAACATTTGGGTGTGAAAAAGCTGTGCTCTCGGTGGATCCCACACAATTTGACTGAGGCTCCAAAAACGAAACGCGTCACTTGGTCGGACATAGTAACAGGTGACGAAACATGGATTTATAGTTACAATCCCAAAACAAAGCAGCAATCGAGCGTATGGGTCTTTCGAGATGAAACCAACCAAAGAGGCGCGCGTGCAAAGTGCCTCTAAGCGGATGATTGCTTCTTTTTGTTAATAAAACTGGACACGTGGCTACTATTGCTTTGGAGAATCGTAGTACCGTGAATAGTGACTGGTACACGACCATTTGTTTGCTGGAAGTTATTGACAAACTCCGTAAAAATAACCGTAAACGCCATATCATCTTGCACCACGATAATGCCAGTTCTCACACGGCCAGACAGACAAATGAATTTTTGAAGGTGAACAACGTTGGCCTTATGAGCCAACCCGCGTACAGTCCCGACCTGACACCTTGTGACTTTTATTTATTTCCAAAAATTAAGAACCAGTTACGCGGTCAACGATTTTCATCGCCTGAAGAGGCTGTCGAAGAGTATGAAAAATATGTTTCAGAGATTGTCACGGAGGAGTGGCACAAATGTTTGAAAAATTGGTTCATTCATATGAAAAAGTGCATTAACGCTAACGAAGAATATTTTGAGAAACAATAAATTCATTTCTGACCATTTATGGTATTTTTTTCTTATTCATTCCGGAAATTTATAGTGCGCGTCACGTACAACGAAACTGACACTGGCCCAAGCCTAGCGGCCATTAAAGAAGAATAATAATAAGATGAACGATCATACCAAGGTTTCAAAAAGAACATTCTCCACTTGCACCACTTAAAGCTTTAAATGGCAAAGATCCGAGGAGCATTGCCACTGCGCCACTCACTTTGAGACATAAATTTGACAAGTCCTAAATGCCTGTAGTTTCACCAGCACCACTTACCTTTCAAAACCGAAACATAGTAACGCTCACATTACTGCTTGGCGACAAAAATAAGTATGGCGGCAGTACTTCCCTAGATGAACTCTTTCACAGGGAGTTCTATTGCAGATATAGTCCCATTGATAGATAAAGCGAAAACGACGTCTAGTTGCGGAAACCATCATACCCAGCCATTGACAGAACCAGACTAATATGAGTTACAGTTCAAGATGAAGATACCTTGAAAAATTGAGCCCAAAATATTGGTTTGTTACAATAAATAAATATACGCGATTTACATACGAAAAAAATACATTCAATTCCTAAGCCTGATGCTAGTTACGATAGTGGGTCAGGAGGGATGATAATAATAATAATATTATATCTTTATTCAAAAACACACCTTAGCCTTATATATAGTACAGAGAAGAAATTTACTGATTAGAAATGTAAATAAAATAAAATAAAACAAACAGGTAGACGAGGCGACACAAATCTAAGGACTGTGTGTGAAGTCTGTTTCTTAAGAGACTAAGGGTCGTATTCCAGAACTCTACTCAATACTCAAGTCAGGACTTGAGTATTGCAGTGAACACTGAAAATCATACTCAAGGCCTTGCCCTTAGGGTCGTATTTCCAGTGCTTGATATCATACTCAAGTCTGCTCAAATAATGACTTGAGCATTGAGTAGAGTTCTGGAATACGACCCTTAGACATAGACAAAATACAATGTCAGTCGATAATATCTTAGATATTGGAAAAAGATAAAAGATAATAGTCTAAGGATAATATAGAGATATATCGATTGACATTGTATTTTGAACTGTAATATTTGAACAAGTGATTCTATTTATTTTGCGTGCGTATACGGCGTAGTCGCGATTTCATGTTTAATTTAAAAAAACATGTAAATTACATTGGGAATAATAGCTGTTTTTTTATCAGGACCTTACACGTATCATGTGACAAACGAGGTCAATCGACTAATGGGCTACTTCAGCGGGAACGCGCACAATGTGAGTTGTATTCATGTAATGGGATGAACAAGAATTTTACCTTTTTTAAATGGTTACATGCAAGACATTCAATTTTCACTGAAACCAAATAACCTCTGTGTCTACCTATGTTTAAACTTACTATAAGTAGGTTAAAGCACTGCTAGAGGAAGGAGAAACCTAAGAAACATCAAACCACCTAAGAAAAAATGTTAAAGAAATTACCTAGTCTTTTTAAGTCTAATCTCCTAGACCCAAAAAAAAAATACTACACCAACGAAGCAGATACCAAACAAACAGAATTAAACTCTGGTGACACGACACAGAATCACGAGGCATTGACTCCACATAAAATTTTAAATAAACAAGAGCCTAAATAAACAACAACCAAGGCATTTAAATAAATTATAAGATTAAGCTATCATTAATATTGCCTTAATGGCGGCCACTAGGCTTGAGACCAAGATTAAGTTACATTTATCGATTTATAACGTCGTTTGCCGTATTGGTTAAATTCAGAGAGAAATAATTATGTTTACGAACGGCATAGAATTTTAAAAGGTCAAATTCTCGTTAGAAGAACGACAGGACGATCGGGAAGAAGATTGTTTAGTTCTACGACCTCGATAGCCCAAAGTTTGCACTATTAAGATTCCTGGTATAATCAATTTGGGAAACTAACTATACAAAAAGCTTTATCTATGTACCTCTAATACAGGGAGTTCCAAAGTTTGAAACCAAGCAATTGGTGTGGCTATCTAGGACATCATGAGTTTGACGACATTAAGGAATGAACCTGGGTCCGCTATCCTTTTTTCTGATCTATGGCGTCCCGTATTATGGTAATGATAAACTAACTAAGTAGCAGTAGAGGTCTATGTGAAGGAGCTCGTCCAGGGAAGTGCTGCCACCTTACCTATTCCTGCCGCTAAGCAGTAATATTAGCATTACTGTATTCCGGTTTCGAAGGGTAAGGGTGCTGGTGAAATTACAGGCACATGGGGCTTGTCCATTTATGTCTCAGAGAGACGGGGGCATTAGCAGTACCTCTCAGATCTTTGCGGTTTAAAGGTCTGAGTGGCAGGCGCACTTGTTCGTCCCATCACTTGATGTTATAAAAAAGTAGTAGTTTTAAACCTAACGATTATTCCTAACTTTTTTATATTCCATAACAGTTGCAGTGCCATTCAGAGCTTTAAATCGCAAAGATCTTAAGGGCCTGAGACATAAGTTGACAAGCCCCATGTGCATTTCACCAGCACTCTTACCCTTTTCCAAATTGGAACGCAGTAATGCTTACATTACTGCTTGGCGGCAGAAATAGGTAAGGTTAGTACTTCCCTGGACGAACACTTTCACAAAGAGCTCTATTTAGCAAAACTAACTATATGTATAGCAAAATATTTTGTCGTTTATGAAATCGTTGCCGCTACCGCCTGTCACAAAGAACGCTTCACTACGTTAAATAATGCAGGATAATAATATCGTCCGGCGTTATATCACATTTCCTTCCATCACGTCACCGTCGTGGGACAAGTTCTACTGGAACTTGCCGACTTTTAAGAAATTTGTATACCTTCCTGTAGTCTAATTTGTTTTGCACATTCGTCACAAACTTGGTAGGTAAGTAGGCCACAGCTGATAATCAATCTGGAATCGACTCAACACTATTCGGATTTTTTCATAAAGTTTTTTCTTTTTTTCTCACACTCGCCCCGCACTCGGGAAACCCTGTATCGAGGGCGCCATGGATAAACACATAGACAACCACAAATTACACCCATACTTACGAGAGAAATAAATGTTGGCCATACAATAATTTCTCCTGATCCCCGAATCGAACCCGGGATCTCTGCGTGGTAGTCCAGCGTGGTAGAGGCAGGTAATTGGAGGTAGTTAGTTGTAATTTCGTGTGTTGTAGTGTAAGGTAGCTAGGTACTGTCCCATCGTTGACTAATTAATACCTTGTAGTTGTCCACTTTAAAGTTAAAAATTCTTATTTTGTAATTCGTATGTACAAAATATCGTCATTCTCATCACTTCATCTCCTTTTGCAAATGACAATCATATTTTTTATGGAATAAAAAGTGGCAATGAACTTCTCTCACTTAAGGGTTTATAGTACCTCAAATGGCTTTGGTTGATTCCACATAACAGTCAAAGTGTTGAATCAATCACTATATACTAAAATTGAGGACATACACTAATTACTATATGGTGTGAAAACACGATCCCTAAAAATTTTCACAATAGAAAAAACAAGTAAAAAATAAATTCTGAAATATAGCCCGTGTGCCTGCCGCTCGACCCAAGCAAAATGAACCTTATAAGTACAGGAAAAATTTGAATTCGAGGTGAGTTGGTATCGACTCTTAATGTTAAGTTTTGGGACACCTTGTATAGCGCAAAATTTGAATGCGAAGTCTTCATAATAATGCACACTAGGCGGTTATGTGATCATAGGAACAATATTGTATTGTATTGTACCTACCAGAGTTGTTGCTGATGCAGGTTGTTTACACATCAGCGGATGCTGATTTTATGTATTTAAAAAAAACGCGAAACGTACATCTTTAACTGCCTCCGTGGCCGAACGGTGACTGCCACACGTAGGTCCCCGGTTCGATTCCCGAGCCGGGAGAAATATTGGTATGGCCTACATTTATATCTCTCGTGAGTTTGGGTGTAATTTGTGGTTGTCTATGTGTCTGTCCATGGCACCCGCGAGTCAGGGTTTTCCTAGTACGGGGCTATGTAAGTGTGTGCGTTAATATTATTATCTTTACTGCGTCTATCTACATGAAAAAGCCTTTTATTTTCTTTGGTATAGTAATAAAATATTTTTCTCTCAAAAGAATCAATCTGCATGAAAACAATCAATCTGCTAAGCTGAATCGTTCGGGAATTTTAACAAAGTTATATTTTCAAAACAACAGCTGAGCTGCTTTTTCGGCTTACAGTCGTGTTTCTGGAAGATTTGTACATTATTCCAGCGTGCCTTTTAGGTCATGTCACGACTCGAACATCAGCAATGAATATCAGCATCGATACATGCAGATGCTGATGCGGGTATTCGCAGCAACTCTAGCACCTACCTACATTTTGAGGTAACATGGGGCGTTAGGAGTTAGAACAAAATTAATGTAACTTTTTCTATAGTATTTACGATGAATTTAAATACAAGAATGAAATGGACTTGGTTCTATAGTAAATCAGGGACGTGGCGGGGAGCCCTTAACATATCAAACGAGCCGGAGCAATTTATTGTTATTACGTGGTAGTGTAATAATATACAATATCCTGTTTGCATGACAGAAATATCTACCCAAGTACACGGTTGTAGATAGAATCACTTGCACTCCAGAGCGGTAAGTAGATGTCATCCAACAGGAAATTTGAACTCAGGAAATTGTGGATCAGTGCTCGTAGCTACGTGCTACAGTCAAAAGTACATCAATCTTGACAAATATACTAGATACCTATCTATTTTTTTTTTATTGTGGTGTTTTATTGTATGACAGACCATGGCAGAATATCAGCGAGGACCTTTTCGACATGCTTCTTTTTGCTTATTCGTTTTAACTTTATTTTTTTATTATTATTTAATGTGCGGTGGAATTGCATAATTTGATTCCGCCTTCCCGTTTCCATCATCGGGGGACTAGACGTAGGCTTGGGTACCACCCCTATGTTGTGGATATTCCAAAGATTCGCACGAAGCGTTACGCTTCCAGCGTTACGTTTACAATATCAGATTGTATTAATAAAATCCACTTTTCAACATATTTTCAGAGCCAGCAAGGAAAGAAGCAGTTATCAAATTATGTCACACCCCGGACACTTCATACAACGGACGAAAATTATTTACCTACTACTACTAAATACAGCAAGGCGCTATACCCATCATTTGCTCGTACTACTACGTTACGTGTTCAGAGCGGCAACAGCGAAAATTTTAACGCGAATCTGTTATCTATAATTCTATTATAGAATCCTAATAATTATACATGTTCATTACGTATTTATATCGATATAATATATTTTTTATTAATTCACTAACTAGAATAATATTGAAGATTTATTTAAAAAGTATATTATTTTGGACAGGTACCTTTAAAGTAGGTTAACCAAAGTATTTGAAATTGCGTGTGCAACTTTATCATTACCTAGTTAATAATTAGGTATATTTACTACGTAATACTTATCGGCTATACAAAATTGAAAATTCTAGAACCCTTGTCTAACTTACGAAGTTATGGCGTCTTATAATACTGATATAATAAAGCTGTATTATATATTACTCTGCACTAAAGAAAAAAATAACTGAACGAGTCTCAGACATTTTTTATTTACTTCGTTTCATCTTTCAAAAAACGACAGAAACTCATATCTTTATCTCGTTTAGATGATTATAAACAGCCGTACACAGCACAATTCACGATCATTATAAATAGTAACGTAAAATGATGTTATATATTAACATACAAATTTCGTAATGAATAAATGAAAACTATATTCAAACATCAAAGCCGTCTTAGCGCGAAAACGGCTCGCTGACAGCCTTGAACTCGTTCAGTCAATGTGACCGTCAATGTACGGGGCGTGGTGCGATATCTAAAGCTAGGGAGGGGCGGAGAGTGTCCGTTCTCATTACTTATTTGTTCTCTGATTATGTCTTAATTTTATTATTATTATTATTTTCGTATTTATTTTAAACTCTCTCCTTATTATTATTATTATTATTATTATTACTAACTCAGGAGATAAATAAATGTGGGCCATACAAATATTTCTCCCGGCCCGGGAATTGAACCCGGGTCCTCTACGCAGAGATAAAGTCAGGCAATTCAGTTATTTAATAACATAATTAAGAAAATTGGCTCCGTTTTAAAGCTGCAAGAAATAGGTGTAATCAAATGGTAAGAGCAGCCAAACGTAAACATATTTATGAAAATATTTTACATTCTTCCCCCGTTAACACCTGGAAATTTCTAAAATCCATTGGTGTAGGTAAACCGCAAAGTTCGTACAATATAACTTCTTCCTTCTCCTTAAATGAGCTGAATACTCACTTTGCCAAAACTGCAACTTTAGACACCAACACCAAACAGCAAAGAATTGCATTTATTAGAGCACTGACCAAAATTTCAAATTCTGTTTTTATTTTCACCTCAGTAACTGAAGATGAGGTCAGGAAAGTGGTTTTGTCAATCAAATATAATGCTGTTGGGCACGATGACGTAAGTACAATTATGGTTATGTGTATTTTAGAATGTATACTCCCTATTATCACGCACGTAGTTAATTTCTCGATGATGACTGGGGCTTTTCCTTCTCTGTGGCGAAATGCTCATGTAATCCCTCTTCCAAAAGTTACTAACCCCAGCCTCCTCAAGCATTACCGTCCCATCTCAATCCTTCCTTTTCTTTCTAAAGTCTTAGAGGCTGTCGTTCACAAACAATTGTCTGCCTATGTTTACTCAAACAATATCCTTTCTCCATTTCAATCAGGTTTTCGACCAGGTCATAGTACTTCTACTGCATTGCTAAAGATTGTTGAGGATGTAAGGAGGGGCATGGACTGTACTCTACTTACTGTGCTGGTCCTAATTGACTTCTCCAATGCATTCAACGTCGTGGATCATGACCTTCTCCTTGCTACCTTAGACCACCTAAACATCTCTTCAATGGCAGCTCAATGGTTCTCTTCGTATCTCCGCGATCGCCAACAAGCGATTCGTATTGATCGCTCGTTCTCAGAATGGTGTAAACTCACTCAGGGCGGAATTCTCTCTCCTCTCTTGTTTTCTATTTTCATAAATCTGATTACGTCCAGCATCAAATGTTCTTACCACCTGTATGCCGACGACTTGCAGCTTTATACCGAGGTTAATGTCGGTGGCATAAGTGATGCAATTGTATTAATTAATGATGACCTTCATCGCGTCTCGGTTTGGTCCCAAAGGTTTGGTATCAATGTTAACCCTTCCAAGTGTCAAGCCATCATCCTTGGAAGCTCACGCCTTTTTTCGTCTTGTGATTTGTCGTGCGTGCCACCAATAATGTATGAGAACGTAGTGATTCCTCTGTCAAATCAGGTAAAGAACCTGGGGCTTATTATTGACACAGGCCTTACGTGGGATTCCCAGGTGTCTGACGTTTGTCGTAGGGTTACAGATACACTAAGAGCTCTATACAGGTTTAAGAACTTTCTTCCAATTAAAACCAAAACTCTCCTTGTTCAAGCTCTAGTGTTGCCTGTGATTGATTATGCTGACGTGTGTTACAGTAACATCTCTCAAGTCTTTTTGAATAGATTAGATCGTCTTCTTAACAACTGCATTAGGTTTATTTTTGGTCTGCGGAAGTATGACCATATATCTGCTTGTCGTCGTCAACTAAATTGGCTTCCCATCCGTGAACGCAGGTCCTTAAGAATTTTAACCACTCTTTTCTCCATCTTGTTCGACCCGGCTGCACCTGATTATCTTAAATGTTCATTTCAATTTCAAAACGCTCGGCCGGGTTGCGAATTTCGATCTTCCCGTAGCCTTAAGCTTTCCATTCCTTCTCATCGCACTGATTTTTTGTCTAATTCTTTTACCCTTCATGCAATTCGTCTTTGGAACGCGCTCCCGCTCCATGTAAGACAAGCTCAGACCAAATTATCTTTCAAGCGCATGTTGCGCAAGCATCTGTTTGACAATAGTCAAAATTAAGACACTGTTTAATGTTGCTTTGGGTACATATATCATATTATTTATTATTATTATATATATATGTAAGTTTATTATGTATGTATAATAAGTATGTTTATTGTATGTTATTTATTTATACCATACAAATTATCGATTAGTTTTCTAGTATTTCTATTTCTTCTTGTTTAAGTGTAGCACCAACCTATTGTGTTTTTTTTCTGTTTGGCCCAATGGTTGACTGGTAGAGAATGCCTTATGGCATTAAGTCCGCCATTTGTACTTCTGTGTATTGTACAATAAAGTTTAAATAAATAAATAAATAAACATAATATCTGGAATCAATGAAACACAACCCTCTATAAGTGATTTTTCTCTTATGTAGTTTAACAGCGTAACTTACATTTTCAGAGAAAAATAAACTTTAGGTTACAATTACTTATCTCGAAAGTTACCAAATTGCAAATCCTAATAAACCGAAATGTAGCGCCAAGTAACTTAATGTCTGTCTTTGTGTAGCATTTGTTGAATGTGATATGAGTATTACTGTTGAGATCGTCTTGTATGTGTAATTGGCTATACATGAAATGGTAAGGGAAAGCTGTAACCTATCACAAACAACCCTACGTTCCTACCGTTTAACAGCTTTCATTTAACCAAGGTAAACGACTCTTTTATAGGGAACTGTGTACGTTTTTAGAATATATTAACATTATCATTTTCTAAGTTTAAAAGCTACATAATTTTTTTTTATTGAAAAGTCATATTACAAAATTGAAGACATTGTGTTAGATAAAGATGTATGAAAGATGACATGGCTCTAGATTCCATACAAACTGTATTCCATAGCATTTAAGTTTATTTGAAAAAGAGCAATCCCTAGATAGTCTTGCTCGTTCTTCTCAGGGAACTCAGCGTAGTAAACGAGCAGTAACTTAAATGTGACGTTTTCTTGTTTCTTTTACCAATGGAATATAAAATTCTTTGACTTTGACAGCCTAGCCTTAACCACATACTACTTTATTATATACGTATATAGATAGTAGAGGAAGCCTGTTACCATGCAACCTAAGGTAACTGACGAAAGGTGGAAAGGATAAGGGGTGCAAGGAAAGGATTTTCTCACTGCCAGTCTCACTGACTCACAAGACTGATCAGATAAGCTGTCTGGATTCAAGTCCTTATATTCGTAACGAGCAAATTTTTCGTTAATTTAAATTTAAACAAAAGCCTTAAATACACACTTACCGATAAGGGTACTTAGCGTACAAAACGTCATATAACTGCACGAACTCGTTGTACCTCCTCGTGACTGTGGTGCCGTGTCTCCTAGAGCTGACATAATACTCGCAGTGTTTGAGAATGAGCCCCTTCCGCTCTGGCACGAGTTCCACGCTGATTACGTCTGTCGATTCTAAGTCCTCAAACGTTACTGTGTCTGCGGTTGTCATTTTTGCTGAAAAAATAATTTCAATTGTGAATATGAAAGCTCATACAGCTAAATGCTCCAAGGTTACTTTAAATCACTAAAACTACGCTTATATTGGTAACATCAAGAACGTTTGGTCATAGAACATGCTCTACATGGCGAAGGATGATATCGAACCATCAACTTTTATAAAACACCTCTAGAGCCAAATCGAAAGAGAAAATGCACTGCAAGTAACGCAGTTAAAAGTCTATACCACCACCATTGTCTTTGGATGATTCCGTATAACAATGAAAATGTTGAATCAATCACTAAACTGAGGATATTATAACTACATTTATTAGTGATTATTTTCACGATAGGAAAAAAAAAACAAACTGACCTCGAAATTATACAAGAAAACCGCTGTATTCAATAGGTATTTTACATGTACCAATGATTTGTTTTTATCTCAAGTCAATTAAATAGAACACGTATACCATACGATATACGTTTTCCAAATGGCTTTCGTATCGTTTCTAAAAAAAATCTGAAATATAGCCAGTGTTCCTGCCGCCACACACAAGCAAAATGAACCGTATTAGTACGGGAAAAAAAAATTGAATTCGAGCTGAGGTAGTATGGTAGACTCTTAATCAAAATTAACTATAACAGAAGTAATTACTAAAATTGCTTAAATTTTTTCAAACATAACCAAGTAAACTCCGATGAATAGAAAAACTCAAAGAATTCCATATACATTAGAAATGTATTGTATTAAAATGCTATTGTATTTAAATATGCAAACAACAAAACCTTATGTTATTTACATGCGCAATATTATAATACTACATAGACCGTATCATGTGGTAATTATAACCATCAACGTCTGGTTGATTCACGATAACGCATACACATATCAAAAAAATTGAATTCTGTTTTTAAAATTAATAACTAAATTAGGGCGCGTTCACATTATGTCGTGACGACAGATAGTCGTGCAGTTTAAAGTGTCGTGACTTATATGTATATTTAAATGAAGTTGTTCACATATAGTAAAACACTACTACTACTACTACTTTTGACGTTATGACGACAGACTGTTGTGACAATGGGAAGAGCTAGAACGACAATCGTCCGATGGTAAATAACACGTCACGATAAAAATGTGACGACAGGTAATCGTAGCTTCAAACGATTCTGTCGTGTAAACGACAAGGCGGCTGTCGTGAACCGATAAATTGTCGTCACGATCTAGTGGGAACAGCTAGACACGACAGTCGTTCAATGATAAAATAAATGTCCACGACACAGTCACAATGGATAGTCGTGATATGGGAACAGGCTAGACGCGACAGTCGTTCAACGATAAATAAAACGTTACGACATAATGGGAACGCGCCCTTACGTGTAATATTTGTATATTATTGTCATACAGAATTTTGGATAGCGTAGTCGCTATCTACAAAATTCTGTATGACAAGCTCCGTGGTCGAGTGGCTTGCACACCGGTTTTCAAGGTGTCGCCATTTCCGAGGTTCCGGGTTCTATCCCCGGGTCAATGTAGAAAAACTAATTCTTCTATTGTCTCGGGTCTTGGTGTTTGTGGTACCGTCGTTGTTTCCGATTTCCTTAACGCAAGTGCTTTAGTTACATAGCTAGTAGCTTATTTTGTAGTAGCTCCTAGTTAGATCTCCCGAGTAGCATATTTTGCTGATATCCCTAATCATTTAAAATTAAATTTACTTCACTTTCTTAATTGTCACAATTAAGAAAGTGAGTTCAATTTATGTGACATTACTTAAGTACGTTTGTCCAGTATTTAAGGGATATTATCTAATAAACAGTATCCGTATAGATAATGTTGTTTGAGATTAATGCGACGAATTTAACGTACTGTTTGAACATAGAATGACCTTAAGACATTATCTCAGTTATACTGCTACGTATTGTCTATTTTTAATAATTTCCTAAATCACGGTGTTAAGGTGGTTGTCCACCGGCGAGGCGAGGAGAGATGAGGCGAGACGAAGATCGAAATTTGTATGGCAAATCAATCCTCTCCTCGCGCATCTTCGGTGGAAAAGGAAATGTTTGTTGATGTAATATTGAACTGTATTGCTGCCTACATAGAGCATTATACAGTCTAACGGAAACATGATTTCTCGCGGGATCTCGCGAAGGCTATGTATATGAATCGCGAGATTGTAAGGTCCGTACGATTTGAGATTTAAAAACGATGGTTTCATCTGATTCTTCTTCCATTAACATAATGTATAATAACAATTTACGGAACATGTTACTCACTTTTACGCTAGATAAACTGAACGAAACAGAATCTTCACTAACCACAATCACAGCTCGCGTTTGTGCGAGCTATTAATGGCAATTTTTGGTGGAAGTAGACCGGTAAGATTTCAATTCTCGTCTAACCTCGTCTCTTGACGCCTCGCCGATGGAAAACTAACATTATACTTTTCTCTTTAGCCTTGGTGATGTCAGTTGTACGTCAGATTACATCTTATAATAAAAATGATGTACTTGGTACTTGGTGCAACGGGCTGGTATCCGCAACTCGACGACAAAGCGCAAAATGATGTAATATTAATCACGTTTTTCAAACTCAATAGCGATTCGTTTATTACTGTTAGTTTTTCCTTGAGTTACAAAGTTGATTTTAGTTATTATATATGTTTTTTTTAATATCCTTCTGACCAATAAATACATAGCAGACCCTATTAAGACAACATTAGTATTTTAGTAACAGTAGAGCTCCTTATGCAAGAGTTCGTCCAAGGAAGTACTGCCACTTTATATCTATTTCTGCCATCAAGCAGAAATGTAAACATATGGGACTTTTCAAGTTTTATATCTCAGGGTGACGGGCGCAGTGGCATTACTGTAATTGTTATGGACAGGCACGTCGCCTACCAGATGGCGCGTATCAAGTGACGGGTCACTTCGTATCATAAAAAGAAATCAGTAGCCCAAAGGGTTAATTCCCTCATGCAAGATGCGTGATAGCTGGTACAGAATCAGATTCTAAGTAGGACCATTTCTTACACATCTAACTATATATCTATTCCAACCGACTCTTATTATCATTAGTGGGGCTTCATTCAAGACCCATGTCACTCATCACTACACCGAAGAATCTTCCTGGTTTCGACAGTGTAGCCTGTACCTTTTCAGTATGAACCTTCGTACGACCACCAAGGGGCAGCATTGATTGAGGAGATGCAGAGGAGTTTCGTCCGCCTTGTGGCAGAATCTGCACTCTATTTTTTCTCTGCACAAGAGTTAACACGTGGTTTTCCAAGCCACAATGCTTTGTTAAACCATATATTCTTAAAGCAGGAGTCAAGTCGACACAGGTTTTACGCACACACTCAACATAGCCCCGCACTACCCTAAACCCTGAGTCACGGGTGCCATGGACACACAAATAGAAAACCACAAATTACACCCAAAATATTTCGCCCGGCCCGGGATACGAACCTGAGTCCTCTGCGTGACAGTCCGGCATGGTAACCGTTCGGCCATGGGGGCCGTTACATACATACATTTCACGATCTTTCCCTATATGAAGCGGCAGAGACCCCAGCCTTCTACTTGGAAAAATCCTGACACACATCTTTAGTCTACAGTCAGAACACAGGTTTTTAAAAAGGTTAATTATTTTTATTATGCTATCGGGGTGCATGAAAGGAGTCTCCTCGCAATGGCGTACTATTCATATCCACTGTACGTCTGGCACACCCTAAGCAAAAATGGAGAAATACGTTACGCCGATTGACAAATCCTTTCTTTATTTGTAAGTCAATGCTTTCATTACATAATTTTGAGAGATAAGTTTAAAGAGATTAATAATCTTACATTAGCATCACAGTACATTTATGAAAATGTAATTTATGTCAAATATAAATTACATTTTCATAAATAGCAATTTTTTTTATAAAAAAGAGTGACAGACATAACATTAATAAGAGGAATAAAAATAAACTAGCTGTTCTTCACCAATTGATTTCAGGGGCAATGTATACGCTTCCATAATAAAATTCCCAGTGATGTTCAAAATTTGTCATTTGCGAGGTTTAAAACTATAGTGAAACAAAAACTGTATTCTATAGGTTAATTACAGATTCTGCATACTCGGATGACAAAATTGTGGTAGTGACCCATTTAACTGTTGCAGGTATTCTCAATCAAAGATGTTTGAAATAAATATTGCAAATGATAAATGTATTCAAATGTATATTTACAAACAGCAACCCCTAGAGTTTCTTGCTCATTCTTCTCAATGGAATCTGCCTTACGACTGAACAGTAGAATTTAATCAACGTGACAATTTCAAATGTAATTTGCTTACCCATGAAATAAAGATGATTCATCTTGACTTGACAATGGCAAATATGTTCCATACTTCATCATGGCAGCTACAACTAGTGACATGGGTAGTAGCGGTAATAACTTCCAAGCCACATTTATAAAGCATATGCCAATGATATTATTATTATTATTATTATTATTATCATGGTAATATAATAAAAGCCTGTGAAATTAGATTTGTATGTATCTAACCAGGACAGCCCAGTCCTTCGGCAGGCTTGTGTGGGAACATGGGACTAACACATACAGGTCACTCACAAAACGCTATTATTATTGTTAAGTAACTCTTGGAATGTGGAATACAATAATGGATAGAAAATAATATTTGCAGTACAAAATAAAATAACTTTAACAGCTATATATATATAAACTTAACGTATATTTTCGTATACACTTTTCCGTCGATTTTGCATGCTAATTTGAGAGCGGAAATGTTTTATCATACAAACACGAAGTTACTTAATAGCATACATTTACTGGTTTTCCAAATAAATTAGTACAATTTATCAAAAAAATCATTAAGGTAATGACTAGAAGGCGCGTTCACATCAGTCATAGTGCAAAAAAAGGTACTTTACCTTTCGGATGTTGAAGTTATAAAGTTGGTGTAACCAAGTTAGAATTAAGTAGAACGCCCGCAACTCGAAGGTCGTAATAGGAATCCACTTCCAAACTATCCTCTGTTGGTATTTCAAATACTGTACAGCTAAAATATTCGCAATTTTGCAAAATTATTACGTTTTTCGTAATTAATTCCGTAAAATAAACAAGAGAACTTTCCACTCTCCCACTCTGTCGCGAAAACTTTTTGACACGTATTGTAGCGCCTATTTAACATTTTTTTTTCTAATTTGATTTGAACGAGCGAGACAAACTATACAGCTCATCGTTTAATAGACGTTAGACATATTCTCTTATTAATTTTTTGCACAAAAGCAGACATAGAACGAAATAAGTGCGCCATGTGACGTTTGCGTTTCGTTGGTGCTACATAAAGGTTAACCGACTTTACAAGGTAATAAAGGGAGGTTCTCTTAATCTTGCGGAATTGCGAATTTACCAACTTGTCGTTTTGAAAGTGTCCTGTTTCAATTAATTGTCGTCTCGCTATATAAAATGCGCCAGTTTCTAATAATTCTCCACTCCAATCCTGCCTGCGAGGTCTAGAAGAGACGTCAAAATTTATTGCAGAAAGAGTGCCATTTATTTCTTTCCAGCGTAGTTTGTGACTCCTGAAATGACCGTCACAGTCAAAGTTGAACTAAAGAAATCAAGATTCAACTTTTTATTTATTACTATATTATACCTGGTAACTGAAAATACACAGTCAAACGCTCTAGGACGCCGAATTTTCTCCAATGCAGCCCGTAAGTAGTTGGCGCGGGTAAATGGTGATGTAGCCTGAATCAAGGCTAGAATGTGGATTTCGGTTCTTGAATATAGAAATTCGGCAGCTCCCCAAATCGATGGAGCCCGATCAGATGCTGTAACTTTACTTCTGCGAAAAACTGCTGCTCCACCTTAAAAAGATAAAGATAGGTAGTCAAAACTTAATGGTGATTGTAATTTAAGTAACTTGTTTGTTGATACATACTTTTTATTGCTTCTAAAGCTATAGCAGGATGGTCTGTAGAGACTGTGACGTCTTCTATTCCTGTCAATTTTGCCAAATGTATAGCTCGAGTGAGTAAAGTCACTCTCCCAACTGTTTGAAGATTTTTTAATCTAACTCCTTTCGATCCTCCTCTTGCTAAAATCAAGATTGCTGTTTCACCATTACCTGATGCAAGCCTTGAGATACTGAAACTGTTATAAGCTTAGTAAGTTTTAATAAAACCAATGATTGTAAAAGAATAAACAGTACAAACTTACGTTATCAGTAACTTAAGAAACAGACCACGCATGTTTACTACTCAAATCGAATGTGTTAAGATAATGACCATCTCATATTATTACCATAGTGCCGCCGCAGTCGTCGACGTAATTTTCTCATGCGTCTCTTTCTTACAACGCGCCCATTCAACTCACGATACGTAGTATCTCCTATTAGTTTGTGCCACGAACAAACATGAAAATGGCGCAGCGTAGTATATCTGAGTTCACTTTCAACAAGACTATGATTTCGAATGACATAAAAAATATAAATGCATGCTATACACGTCTACAAGTACTTCGTAAAATGCCCCATTCATTTCGAACACGCTATGATGGACTGCTGTGCATCGATACAGTGACCGGTGCCAGTGGTACTGGCATGATAGCGAGCTGACACTAAACGACACTGTTTGTCATCGGCAAAAAATCACTCTGTTCCTTAGAGGATGGAAAAAAATAAAGGAAAAGAACTGCCCTAACTACAGAATGAACATACATATTATCTAAACAAAAATTGAACGCTACAAATGGCAGCTTTCTTTAGTGTTGTACCATAATCTATCGATAAGTCATTATCGACACGCAAATGTTTCTTTAGTTTACTGTAACCAAAGTATGGTTAAAACGTATGAAAAAAATCGGAAACGAGTGGATAATTTTGTTTTTAGGAACTGAGAATGCCTAGTAAATGAGTTTTGGTGAATCTAAATTAAATATAAAATTATTTACCAATAAACCTAATGATGGAATTGCATTATCATGTAATCTAGTTACATTCAAAGTTATGTTAAAATTTGACTCTTCATAATGAAGCGACTAAATGAAGATGGTCTTTGATTCAATGTTTATATTCGGCACTATTATACGGCGGATGATTTCCAGTCATTCTTTTTCTTTTTTGATTTGTAGGAAAAACTTGAAATAGTAAAAATAATAATAATAAAAACATCGTAGTGAATTATTTTAATAACAGAGCATCGATAATATGTACGCTTCCAAGAACAACACTATCTCAAAATAATCGTTAACAACAATCATCAAAATATACAAACAAACAGGCAATCTGAAGAAACCAAAGTAAAATTTGGCAACATTTATGAATAAACTACTTAAATATGTCTAATTACATGAGATATTTGGGCTTTTATGTGATTTATAGACAGAAAAATAACACGTGTCTGTACAATGTTACATTCCGTCGATCTTCGCTTTTTCAAATGCCACATCCTGTAATGTGTTTGTGGCAGAGTCATTGGACAGATAAATAAATGTTTCAATCGCTGGCGCCATTTTTACATTTACTGGTTACATTTCTATAGTAACTTTTGACTAATTATCACGAGAGCAACTGTAGTAGCTCATTGTGAAAAAGTTTGCCCAGAGAAGTAGTAGACATGGGAAATAGCGTTACATTTCTATCGCCGTGACTGTCGCTACGTATGTACGTACGTAAATATACACAAATATTTTACTTTGTTCATAAATAGGTTTATAATAACTGCTGCAGATTTTTTTCATCCGCCCTTTCTAGTAGTAATAAGCACCTACGACTCTTGTGAGTGAGCAAAGAAAGTCATCCTATTTCATTCACTCCCATCGCCGAAATGGCTCGATATGAAGAGAACTACAACGAGTGGCGCGCTCAGTCACCACGGAACGGAGATCGCGCATTGTATCAAATACGTATATCGTGATGTGAGTGACGGGGATAGCTATTGGAACGGAGGAACACCTAAGTGACTTTGGAGTGTCGTTCCTTCAGAACGAGTCACGGTGATATTATTTGACGGCGGATCATCGTGATTTTTTCATCGTGACGTTATTTATCACCCACCTCTAACAAATAGTGCCATATGTATGACAAGCGCGACAACACTTTGATAATGGGTTTACAAAAAGCAGCTCATCTACTAACCATAAAAGACGCAACGTTGAAACAATTTGCTGAAATTGTTGACATTTTTGCAACGAAATTAAATTTCACGCTGTATCACGTGTGGAAACGTATGGAAACACTAGTTATTCCATAATGGAAACCGCTAGAACAAAAGAACCACAGACTACTTAGTGAACGAAAATAACGATTTGCTTAATTTTTGTGAACACATTGTTGGCCAATATCAGCGCTGGCATGCCAGTATTCTGGCGCTTATTACTGTATCCATGTAAATCAAACTGAAGACAAAATTTGCCAACTATTCAACCAAATAGCAACATTTTATTTCCTTTTCAGTTACATTAAAATGTTGCCTGTGAAATTTTAACTTGGCCAAAACGGATACAATTAACCGCATATTAGCGTTTGGTTATTCTGTTTGATAGAGTAGTTGTAGTTGTAGCCACGCTACAGAAACACTCTAGTATTTGAGCCGACCATAGAAGATCATCCTCATCATCCATTTTATTCAGAACCTTTACGTACTGGGTAAGATGAGTGGATAAGACCTCCATGGTCTTATTTAACTGGACGTACGAGGCCCATGGCGTTTGGCACAAAAAACATTAGAAATGAAATATGTCTAACAATTTAATAAAGAATCGGTAACTCTTGGAATGAAATTATGTAAATTATTTTAAATGCATAATAAATTGACGTGTTAAATTTATTGTTATAATAAGATTTTTTAAAGTTAAAACTTTAATAAATCTTACATTAAAAAAATCTAATTTTGAGACCATAATCACGATGCAGGAAGGATGATTGTCCGATTCGACATAAAAGAAATAAATTACACCGTTAATTTTCTTTTCTAGAATTCTGAGTTTTCCTTTTCGCTTTGCGAGGCAAAGATTTTATTTATTATATATATACAGGGTGTAACCGCAAGGTGTAGTCATATTAAAGGAGCCAAACCTATACTTGATCTAGACCCTCTGTGCAAAATATCAAATAAAAATAAGTGACTTTTAATGTTGATATAACTTTAATTATGTTTGTATAAATAGTGATTGTCCGAAACAACCACTGCGTCACAACTCTATTGCTAGTTACGTTACTACGACTTCACAAATTCATTAATGAAACCTGGGCGGCCGCAAGCGGGGCGAAAGAACAGCTGACTACAATTGAAATGCCACTGTAAAAACATGATTTGAATATGTTGATAACACGTTAATATTAAGTAACAAAATCTTTAAATACCTAGAAAAATCGAATTATTTCTAACAATATTATTTTATGCCATACCTAGGTACGTACTTATTTACATACAATTTAAAGGATATTTATTTACTTATTAAGCCCGTAGTTACGCACGCCTTCATCGTATACACATTCTACATAATTTTGTATTAATACATTTATTTACGACAATTTTACAATAGTGGATACTTTTTTAATTGGTACTTACCTACTGTGCAATTCATACACGTTTTAATGAATTTCCTACGAATTGTAATTCACTGTTGTACAATGTACGAAATATTGACTTGTTTACGATAATTTTGAATAATAAGTACAATCACTACAAGCACTGCTGGCACATTTCACACATTTACAGGTAAGGTTCAAAATGCCGACCTCCATGCAATATGCATATTTCCGTGCGTCGGTACAGAGACTGCTCTACTCTTTGAAGCATCTGCCGAGTGATTTGACTAAACGCCATTTCGATCCGCTGCCTCAGTTCTTCTGCGCTTTCACAGGACTCCGCATAAACAATATTTTTATATGACCCCACAAAAAAAATCGAGCGGTGTCAAGTCTGGGGACCACGCTGGCCAGGGTACAGGACCTCCCCGCCCAATCCACTGCGGGAGACGGTCGTTCAGATGGGAACGTACATTTCGAGCAAAATGTGCGGGTGCTCCATCGTGCTAGAAAGTCATCCCGTGTTCCATCACGAGTCTCACGTATTGTGTCACTGGCAGGGCCATCAGAACGTCATCCAAGTCTTCTGTTAGGAATCTTAAATAATTGGCCCTATTCAGACTTGCCGGCAAAAACACTGGACCGATGACGGCACAACCTATTATACCAGCCCACACGTTAATCCGCCACTGGTGTTGAAAATTTGATTCCCTTGATACGCGGGGATTCAAATGAGTCCAAAAATGTTCATTATGCATATTGATAATGCCCGCACGCGTAAATGACGCCTCGTCTGTCCACAGTACCGACGAAGCGAAGTCGGGAGACCTCCCAACCTGGTCGCGGTACCAGCGGCAAAATGCCAAACGTAGATCATAGTCCGCTTGTAACAGCTCCTGCGTTCTTTGAAAATGGTATGGGTGCTGGCCATCATCCCGTAGCACACGCCACACACTCATATGGTTCACACCACCAAAGGCTGCCGCAGCACGACGAGTACTTGTCTTTGGATTGCCGAGAAAATGTTCCAAAACATCTGCCTCGAATTCTGGGTCTCGTGAACTCGGCCGGCCTTCAGAACTGGAACCACGGAACGATCCACTATTATGAAGTCTCATAACCATCTTCCTGAAGCATTCCACAGCAGGAAATGGTCGACGTCGATTTTCTGGGACGCCATCAATAAACTTTGCCCAATAAATTTGGCGAGACTGGCGCAAGCTCCCATCGGCTGCGCCTACGCACAACATCATCTCTTAGTAATCACTATTGCTTAAGCGTGACATAGTTTAAATAAACACAAAAACAAGACACAAACAAAACGATGACACCTATTTAGTCCTCACAACGCAAACGGCAATTACAGACTGTTACAAAAAATTAAAAAATAGCACCTCTGCCTCAGCGGCGGCACATCAAAGGACGCCGACTGAAACGCAAATTTTGGAATATAGGGTAACGTTTTCATAATGTACCTACAGGATGAAATTAAAATTATTACCATCCTTTTGAAATAAGACCCTTCTCCTGATACAAATTACATCATTACATACACATTAAACGAATACCTATATCCTACGTCTACGACCTTCAACGTTGCACTGCATACGCCATTGTTTGTTAACAAGCTCTGACCATCACCCGTACCACTTCCACATAACGCAAGAACTGACTGAGTGATTACGGATATACTGCACTAAGGAGGCAGTCACCCATCGGAAACTCACGACGTCCGAAACGAAAGCCTAACACACTAACCATCACTACACCATGGAGGCAGTCGACTATAGGAATCAAATCCACGACCTCCGAAACGAAAGCCTAACACTCTAACCACTACACCATGGAGGCAGTCGACTATAGGAATCAAATCCACGACCTCCGAAAACAAAGCCTAACACTAACCACTACACCATGGAGGCAGTCGACTATGGGAATCAAATCCACAACCGCCGAAACGAAAGCCTAACACTCTAACCACTACACCATAGAGGCAGTCGACTATGGGAATCAAATCCACGACTTCCGAAAGGAAAGCCCAACGCTCTAACCACTAGACTATGGAGGCAGTCGACTATGGGAATCAAATCTACGACATCCGCAAAGAAAACCTAACACTCTAACAACTACCCCATAGAGCCAGTCAACTATGAGAATCGAATCCACGACCTCCGAAACGAGTCTAACATTAACCACTACTCCACATCACGATGTATAAAATCAAATGCTGGCGGCGAAAATCAAAGGTGATATTTTTGCCGCCAAAGTTGCCGCCAAAGGCTTGCGACTTCGCTACGATTACGTATCGCGTACGCAAGGCGACTAATCTTGATACTTTGTTTATTTAGGTAAGATTTTTTATGGTTTTACACTATTGCTAATTTAAACTATTCTAAAATATTTCTTTAGATGAGTAGATATTATTAGGAAGTAAGAACCTTAATAGGTTCAACGGATATTAATTATTTCAATTTCACCATGTAATAAACCCATACCCAGAAAGTTGTCGTGTGTAGATAAGTCAAATTAAGCGTAAGCCTGTTGTTAGAAACGTGCGCTCAGCAATAGACGTATGTAAGTTAGTAAAGTACTATTTTTTGCACAAGGTTTAGTCCACTGCACTTGCATAGTAAGTACTGGTTGGAAACTTGACATTCTCGCATCTTTGAAGATTTCGGCAATTATCTCCGAAATCCAAGTTTTCTCACGATGTTTTCATTTCCAAGCAAGTGATGAAAATTTATTTTATTTTTATTTTTTATTTTTTATTTATGGCACAATGTACAGACATCAGATACAGAAAGTGAGGAAAATAAAAACACTTAAAAATTAATACAACAGGCATATCTGTGCCCAATTATTACTGTGCTCAACATTCATTTTAAAACATTTAGATATACTTAAACAGACACTAAATCAATCATAAAAAAAAAATTAAATTAAATTAAAATTACAATAATTAATTCGTGGTCAACGATCAAAACTAATTTCTTGACGTTTACCGACCTTCAGGTTGCACCTTTACGATGAAAGTGTCCCAATACAAAATTTCAACTTTTTGGGAATAAAAAAGAAAATAAGATTTCAAGTTTTTTCATATTTTCATATTATTTTATTTATTACCTACTCTTGAAGTACTAAAGGTGATGGCCTTATTAGTCTTTGAAAATAATGAGGAAAAATGGAACTTTACAACTGAAAATTGTTTCTGATCATTTTAATGTTCAACAATTTAAAAACATAATTTACAAAAACTAGTCGCCAATAGGTCTTTTTTTTAACGATTTTTTGTTATCATTTAACGTATTAAGAATTAAGTCTTTTTAATGTTCATCAGCTAAGCAAGATGTCATAACCCTTGATATTGTTTTGTGGTCCCTGTTTCACAATTAAAAAAGAAGAAAGTCCACGAAACAAAAAAGTAAGTCCCTTTAAAAAGTAAGTTACTAAAAAAAATTTTTTTTTTAAATATTAAGCGACGGGTCGAACAAGTCGTGTACCCGGTGGAAAGCGTCACGCCTGTCCATAACAGTAGCACTGCCGCTCGAAGGCTACTGCTACGGCGTCCATCTCTCTGAGACATAGTTGACAAGTCCCATGTGCCTGTAATTTCACCAGCACCCTTACCCTTCAAAACTGTAACACGGTAATGTGGCAGTACTACCCTGGACGAACTCACAAGGAGCTCTACTGCTACTAGTGATTTTTGAATATGATTTTCGGAACGAAAATGGCTCAAATGCTAATCCGTCAGTGGCAGCGTGTTGTCTTTGCAAATGCAGATTCAACAATAAATGCGGCGTTAATATTTCGACGCGGGAGTAGAATTTTTAAACTGAAAGAACAAAATGAAAGGGACCTTTATGAATCAGTGCTACTCGAGCTTTATAATTGCACAATTTCATCCTCACCACAGTGTGACTAATGTAACAAAATATTTTTTTAAGATGGTTTTACGGTATAAACTCATTTTTTAATTTTTTGTTTTGGGTCGCTTTCATTGTAAGGGTGCGAAGTATTAGTCGGATAATTGCGTCATATTGCGTCATGCGTTAGAAGAAACATACCGACTGATTCGCTAGCCGCCATGCGTTAGAACAGTACCGACGGATAGAAAGAGACAAATTTCATTCATTAAAATACAATAGATGAATGCGTATTATTACATATGATATGGTAAAAAGAAACAGAGATAACTTTAAATATGTGTTTTTTAGAGGACATTAGTTTTATTAATGGATATTAAATGGAAATTTGTGTATTTTGTATGTTTGAAGATATGAAGTTAACGAAACCATATTACGTTATTATGTACTAAGTTTTAAATAATAGTTTTATTATGAACTAGTGTATTTTGGCAAAGTAATCGATAATATTTATTTTTCATTAAATGTTCACTCGCATATTACATGAATAAAATAATAATAAATTTAGTAAATTATAACATAGTAATAAGAATATGGCATTAAGTACTTTATCATTTACAATAACATGCCTGAATTTCACAATTTTTTCAAGTTACGTAATTTGGTTGTATTATGATACTCAATAGAGATGTGATGTGACTATTTATTTTCGTTAAATGACATCAGCTGATCGAAACTGTTCATGGCGAAATTTCCATAAATAACGTAGTTTGTACTAAAACAACTTTGCTAAATAGTTTCATACCATTAACTGAATCCGACCTTCAAATATGACTACACCTTGCTGTTACACCCTGTATATACATATTTTATAGATTACTGACTATTTCTAATAAAACTTTTTTTGTTGCATAAACAATCAGCGAACAGCTTGTTGGCGTGGGACTTCTGCAATTTCAACTTATTGGTTTGTACTTTGTTTGTTTTGTTTCTTTTTGTGTTTTCAGAGATATGTCTCGTGTTCACAAGTGCTTCGTCGACGGCTGTTCATCCACACCGGAGACAGCAAACCTATGCCGGTAGTGTGATCTGGAACGAGTATGGATAGACCTCCTAAGGCGTCACAGCTCAAGATTAACATCGTCGCTTACGCACAGGAACCGCATTCATAGGCATGCCTATGTGAGTTATTTTACACAGCAAATATCTTTCTAATTTGTGCACAGCAAAAGACACCTCGGTAGCTAAACCATTACCTGCATGCCCAAAGATTATCATAATCAACGAATGCATTAATACGGCATTCCTCAATGGAGATAGTAATGAATGCACTTGCATGAAGCAACCTACTGAATTTGAAATTGAGGGGCAAAGTTTGTCTGCTCAAGAAGAGTTATATGGACTCAAACAAGCCAGTAGAACCTGGAATAAAAAGTGCATAAAATTTTAATTACCAATGGCTATACTCAATTAAAGACTGAAAAATGTATTTATTACAAAGACAAGGCCATCATAGCACTTTATGATGATGACTTCTTCATATTTAGTTCAAATGAACACCATAAAAATATGCTATATGAGTTGCTCAATTCCAACTAGCTACGGACTCAATTTTAGTAGAGGTAGTAGTAAAGTTGAAATCTCATTTGACGCAGATTGGGCTGGGGATAAGACTAATCGAAAGTCATATTCAGGGTTTCTGAGTAGGTTCGGCTTTTGCATTGTAAATTGGTACAGTCACAAACAACAACAATGTGGCTTGTTCTAGCACTGAAGCTGAATACTATACTGTTGGAAGTTCTGCAAAAGAGGCAAAATTTAAAAACATGTTTTTATTCGAACTCAAATACAGCAGCCTGTCACCACCAGAACCTATAACGATTTTTAATGATAATCATAGCACACTCAAAATGGTAGAGAATGAATGTTTTAGGAGAACCAAACAACGTACCTTAGCCTTCAACATACTTTAAGACAAGTATTTGTATCATTGCCACCTTGTATAATAATATCTTTTCTTACCGTGTTTGCTTGTGAATAAATATTTCATTTCATTTCATTTCACACACACAATATTCAACATATCGACTGACAAAAATAAAAGTTATGTTACTTAGTTTAACATGCTCGATGCCTTAACACGACAATGTGACATGATAATGCGATTTCACGGTGTTTTCAAGGATTTAGTGACACTTTATCTATGTACTTTTCAGCATTTAACATGTAATAATTTTGTTGGTGTATCGAATTTTGCATAAACGATTTTTATAATTACTACTGTGAGTTCGATAACTTAAAAAAAAACTGATCGTTATGTTTACTTCACTACAAATCTTTGATATATAATTATATATTTTCTTATTGTTTCTAATGTTGAAAGATGCGAAGAGAATGATAAATCTGAAAAAGACGCCACTAGAATTTAAGTCAAATTAAAGTAAAAATTAATTAGACTTTGTGTTAAGTCGGTAAATGTATTACTATAAACGAATGATGTTGCTTTTTGACTTATGTGCTCTAAGGCGTCGTGCAGTTTACAATGTCGTGGCTTGTATATTTAAATGAAGTTGTTGACATATAGCACGACACGATTAACTGTCGTTCACGATTTTTTATCGTTACAACGACAAACTGTCGTTACAGTGGGAACATCTAAAACGACAGTCATCTGACGATAAAAAAACGTCACGATAAAAACGTGACGACAGATTGTCGCAGCTCCTATTGTCGTCACGATCTAGCGGGAACAGCTAGTCACGACAGTTGTTCAACGATAAAAAATCGTCCACGACATATAGTCGTGATATGGGAACTGACTAGACACGACAGTTGTCCAACGATAATAAATCGTGACGACATAGTGGGAACGCGCCCTAATCCGCGGAGCGACCTTTTGTTTAATAATTGTGTTTTGTTATCATTCATTAATTGTTAGATTTAAAAGATGTGTTGTTGGGAGTTTCTTTCGCCGTTTCTTCTCCCATGCGTTAACACCTTTACGAAACGGTAGTAGCTTTCGTTATTAATAAACAGATATAACTGAAAATATAGTATTTTATTTTAAACCACAAAACATTAGCAATATGAAAAACTAGCTAGGATCAATGAAACCGTAATTTTTACCGTAAAAGTGCGATGCAGGACATCACTAATAGTAACCGATCCACAAAGCTTTGAGGCGCGACACTATTCGGTGCACTAGCGCCACCAGCGTGCTGTCACGGGGCACGGAACTACCTTTACGTGAAGTGATTTGAGAATGGTTCCGTTAAAGGGCCTGTTACCTATCTGTTCCTACTATATCTTTCTAATTTGTGGTTGTAGCTGTTCGTCAGCTGCTTGTGTTGTGTTCAGGTTTCTTTTTTCGTGTTCAGGTTCATAAATTAGAAATATGTTGCTTGTGTTCGTTGTGTAAAGTTTATCTAAGTCCAACAAATACTCTGATTTACTCTTTGAATTTCGGTGTTTACTTACACCATGAGTACTTTAAAAGAAATAGAAATCGAGTTAAAAGATATCGACAATGAGTTACAGAACGTGGATGTTGAGCTAGCGCAGCTCAAGAGACGGCAGCGGGATTTACAACAGAAGAAAACTTTTCTAAAAGATACTATTAACAAAATGAAATCTGAAGCTTTAGCTGTCGTTGACTGGTCACAGAATAATTACGAGTGGTCTGACGATGTACAAAGAACTCTGAAGAATGTTTTCAAGATAGATACATTTAGGCAAAATCAGTTGATTGCTATAAATTCTACATTATCAGGTCAGCATGCCATTGTAGTTATGCCCACAGGCGCCGGTAAAAGCCTGTGCTACCAGCTGCCGGCGCTAGTAAAACCTGGTCTCACAATTGTTGTATCACCCTTAATATCACTCATGGAGGATCAAGTAAGATCTTTATCGAACAAAAACATTCCAGCAATGTTAATAACTAGCAAAATTGCCAAAGAAGTGAACAAAGAAGTGTTAGACATTCTGAAAAATAAAAATTCCCTAGTGAAATTGCTATATGTGACTCCTGAGAGGTTTGCCAAAAGCAAAAGGTTCATGTCTAATCTGGAGAAATGTTATACTGATGGTAGATTGCAGAGAATAGCTATAGACGAAGTACACTGCTGCTCACAATGGGGACATGACTTCAGGCCTGACTATAAATTCCTTGGTATATTGCCTAAGATGTTCCCTAACACACCCATATTGGGGTTGACTGCAACAGCTACTTCGACTGTTCTGGGAGATGTACAAAAAATCCTTAATATTCCTGGTAGCCTGGTTATTAAGTCACCCTTTAACAGACCCAATTTGTTCTACAAAATTTTAGAGAAACCTTCATCACAAGAAGAATGCTTATTAATTTTGGAAAAATTACTGAAATATAGATATAAAGGTGAAAGTGGTATAATTTACACGCATAGCATAAGAGATTCAGAAGACATTGCAGAAGGCCTTCGCAAAAGAGGATTGAAAGTAGGCTGCTATCATGCTAACATGGAAGCAGACACCAGAAGTAAAGTCCATACAAAATGGTATGAGAAATACTACCAAGCTATAGTAGCTACTGTTGCATTCGGAATGGGCATTGATAAGCCAGATGTAAGATTTGTTATACATCACACAATTAGTAAATCTATGGAAAATTACTACCAAGAGAGTGGAAGAGCTGGCCGTGATGGACAGAGAGCTGAATGTGTGACTTTGTACAGAATGCAGGATGTTTTTAAAGTCAGTACCATGGTATTTTCTTCTGTCGGAGGCACAGAACATATGTATGGTATGGTTAGATATTGTCTTAATGGATCTTTGTGCAGAAGGCAACTTATAGCTGAACACTTTGATGAAAACTGGGGTGATGCAGATTGCAACAAGATGTGTGACGTTTGTGCTTCACAGGCAAGCGTCACAAGAGAAGTAGAACTTAAAGATCATTGTAAAACCTTGGCGCTCATAATTGAAAATGCCTTAAACCAAGACACAAAGCTGACTGCACAAAAACTCTTGGATGCTTGGTTTTTGAAAGGCCCTGTCAATTTGAGGCATAAAGGCAAAGAACCAAATTTTTCTAGATCATTAGGTGAAGATGTTATTACCTATCTAATACTGGAAGGATATCTAGAGGAAGATTTTCATTTTACAGCATATTCAACAATAAGTTATATAAAGCATGGTGTTCATATGGATTTAGTTAAAGACCCTAACTTTACTTTGAAGATGCCAGTTAGGAAGTATACTCCCTTTGAGCTGGAATCTCCAGCACCAAAAAGTTACACACCAACTACGGAATGCAATGGCAAAACTGAAAATAACAGGGGATCAAAGGAAACTAAATCTGTTACTCCAAAAGTATCTACAACAACAACTTTAGACAATAATAGTGAAACTGGGAACAAAAGTGAATCTAAGAAAAGAAAATCACTTGCATCAAATGATCCTAAATACAAAAGAATAAAAACGATAGTAATTGATGATGACGATTAAAATAAAGATCCATTTTGTATTATTCGAACTTTTTATTTAATTTAGGCCACAGACTAGATTAATATCTTTAATAAAATTATTGAACTATCACAATTAATCATGTAAAGAATAGCCCCCTTTACACAGTCACTCTATCGCGCGTAATCAAGAGCGTACAGGATTGCGCGCGGGAAAGCCTGCACGCGCAATCGTGCGCTATTACCTGTTTGTAATTTTTTAAGCTAACGTTCTTTCGCGCGCGATTGCTCGTGTTTATTTTTGTTACAAAACGGAAAGAGCGTCCGTGTAAAGAGGAATACCGCAGGATAGACCGCGTGAAACTGGCGTGTTAAAGTGCGCGATTGCGCGCGCGACTGATGAGCGATATCGCGCGCTCTTTCCCTTTTCCTTCCAACGTCGTACACGCGCGCTAGTATGTGTGTAAAGCCCATTAATGTTTGCAGTACCAATGACATTAACTATTCTTATTTGTCATAACTTAGGCCTTATTCAGAGTGGCGGCGGGCGCGGGTGCGTGTACCTAAATCAAATATACGAAGACACCGTTGCGTTCACAGAGGCCGCGCACGCCGACGCCTAGGTCGAGGCAGTTAGATCTCTATCTATCTACCCGTGCGGGTAGATCTATTGGCTCTGTGAGCACGTACCTTTTACAGTGCTTGGTCTAGCGTGTAGCGCCTTTTTGCGATTTCGACGTGTGGATGTAGCCGCTTCCGCACTGTGAAAGGGAAGACGCCAAGACCACCGCGCCCGCACCTGCACTCTGAATGAGCCCTTACACTCTGCGTCTTGGCGAATGTTGTAACGGCGACAGATGATCATAAGCAGCAACATTCTCATCTTCTTTCTTTATGCGGCTCCTTATAGAACTTTTTGCTTTTCTTTGCGAATCGGTCGAACGACGAGAGTGATCTAAGAAATTTATTCATATTTTAACAGAACATATTTGAAAACAATGCCTCAAAAATCTTTCTACGGTCTCTTCTCGGGCGAGGACTTACGCCATAGTCTGCCAGGCTGACCCAATGCGGGTAGGGCTTGGGGACTTACACGTTTTCCTGTCGTGAACCTTGTTCAACGTGCAGGTTTTCCTTACGATGTTTTCCTTCACCGAAAATCTCATGGTAAATTTCAAATTAAAGGAGAATGGGCAAAATACAAGGGCCTTGGACCTGGAAGCGGCCACTTCAAAAACATAGTTTTTATAATTCTTTATGTTACGACAAACAATACTTAGTATGGAGTCAGAGTCGTATTTTGTGTGTAAAAAAAGTTATGACCAATACAATTGTCCAAGTAATAAATGAACACGTGTTACATTTTTGACAAATATTCCTTTGTCTACTGGATATTTCTATAAAATAAAACAATGCTTTGTGGAGTCATGCCGCCGGGACCTAAACTAGCCCCCCCCCCTCCCTCCTACCCTCTTATGTGCACGTGCATCCAGGTGCATGCGTGTTTAATTAACTTAGTTTAGTTGTTTGTTGACTTGCTTCACTAATAACTGTTCTGTGCTGTCGATTCTTTGCTGATCCTCATAAGACCTTGATTACTGTTTACCGGACTACTGATTTTGCTTTGCGATTTGTATCGGTGTTGATTCTTGGATAACAACTAGGCTTGATCTTGGACATTCTTGTTTAGTAAAGTGGTGTGTGCGTGACTGAAATGGAAACTTGCATTACATGTCACGTTTCAGTTCGAAACAGAAGACGTTATTCTCTCTCACAAGAAGTTCTTGATGCTAATCCATTTTTAATGGATTATATTGGTGACCGCGTGGATCCTAATCCTATATTTGAAAATAGAAGAAACTACATCTGTCGCCCTTGCTGGCAAAGAGCTGAACGTGCTCAATCAAGAAACCAACCACAAGAATCGGCTCGTGATGAAATCTCGACAGATCAGTTCCCTGTTTCTATACCTAATTATTACCGTCTGCCAAACACTGCTTCACGTTGTTTGTTTCCGGGATGTGAATCAGAAACGCACTTGAGGATTCCACATCGCATTAAAACTAAAGTTTTTTGTGATCACAATATATACATACCTGACGAGGCTAGAATATGCCCAGAACATATACGATCAAACCATTGGGAGATATTAATTGGTTCGCCTATTTTATTAAATTCATTTACCATAGAACAAGTCACGGATGTATTTGAAATGGTTAAGAGATCTTTACAAAAGTCTGCACATTTTAATTTCGAAAATATCGAAAATATTGATGCTGATGAATTATTTTTCTGGACTGGAGTTACACCGGCGCAGTTTCAACAAATTATAGAAGAGACACCTTTATTGACTCAAAGGTGTAAACGACCTATAGTTGCTCTGGGCATCTACCTTAGTAAGCTAAGAACGGGAGAGTCAAATACAAAACTGTCCGATCTTTTTAATATATCTCGACGCACCTTTGAGCGCTTATTAAAACAATCAAGAGAATGTTTAAGCAACGATTTTGTAACGCGTCACCTCTGAATTGACCATATTACGAGAGGAGAAGTAGAGAGGAGAAACCTTTTAATACCTAATGCTATTTTTGGGAATCCAGAATCTGAAGAAGATAGAAGATTAATCTTTATATTTGATGGCACGTACATTTATATACAAAAGAGTTCTAATTTTTCATTCCAACGTCTTACATACAGCTTACATAAGTTTCAAAACTTGCTAAAACCATTTATTATTACGTGTAGTGACGGATACATAATTGACGTAGTTGGACCTTTTGCGGCAACAACATCTGACTCAACTATTATGACACAATTAATGTCAGAAGACTCGGTATTTCATTGGTTTTTTAAAGCAGGGGATGTATTTATCTTGGAAAGGGGTTTTAGGGATTCATTACCAGTTATTGAATCTTGTGGTTACACAGCTCATATGCCAGCGTCAAAGCAAAACAATGAAACGCAGCTCTCAACTAGTCAAGCAAACAAGTCGCGGCTTGTTACAATTTGTCGATGGGTAATTGAAGCCATTAACGGGCGTTTTAAAAGAGATTTTAAATTGTTACGGCAGAAGTATTTTAATAGGGCCGTACCACACATGTTCCAAGATTTTAAAAATGCCGCAGCCATTCTTAATGCTTTTCGGGAACCTTTTACCGATGGACCTTACGCAAATGATATATTAAATGAAATTCATTTGAAAATTAATGTAGACAACTTACTGGCCGACTACGTCATTAATAACAATTTAAATAGGCACCGTGTGAGCTTTGTTTCTATATCAGCTGACTATTTAACTATAAATGATTTTCCACAATTAGAAGAAAGAGATTTAATACTGTTTGCTTTAGGTAGTTATCAAATAAAGCTTGCTCGGTCGTATTGTAGCGAGCACTTACGAGATGGAGTGTACTTTATAGAAGTTATGGAAGATGAATCTATAGATATTCCGCAAATGCATGTAACTGGAGATTGCTATCTTTTGAGAGGACGTATTCAATCAAGACACACCAGAGCACGAGTATATTATGTATATATAGTAGTAAATAGGGAAGGCGTTGGAAGAGCGCGCATAATACAACACTATTGTACGTGCCTTACTGGTAGACGGACCTTGGGTTGCTGTGCTCACGTCATGTCGATTGTATGGTATTTAGGGTGGGCACGGCACCAAGGAGCTCTTAATCTTCCAGCATCATATTTAGATGAAGTGATAATAGACGAAGTAAATGAGTTTTGAAACAATATATTTTATTTTATTTCATATCTTTTATATTCCCTAAAAAATATTATAACAAGAAATACTGGACCAGATTCCAAAATTGTGTCATAATTCCACAGCTCACAGAACCCTTTTAAACTTAAGACACCATTTGGGTAATCATTTTTAACATACACACCACACAAACAAAATTCCAGACAGAAGTTCAAATATTAAGTATCTACATTAAAAAATAAACATTATTCAAGATATTTCGAAAACTTGATGACTTACGTATTGGTGCCCATAATATTTTTTGATCGTATTAATGATATCTATTGATTGAAAGTAGTTTTTGAAGTGGCCGCTCCCAGGTCCATTTTGCCCATTCTCCTTTCGCACATAAATTGCGAAAAACTCAGGCGAGTCCGGAATCGAACCCACGGCCTCTGCTTCAGAAGCGGTGTCAAATTATTAAGCTACGGTCTGTGGTCTCACCAAATTAAAGACTAACAGCATACATTTTTAAATAACAACTTACCCGATTTAGTACTGCCATTACTCATCCCGACGCTTGCTTTAGACTTGGTGCTTTTGCCGGACTTTGCACTATCTTTTGACCTAACAGTATCGTCAACCTCCTCTCTACTTCTAAGTGTGCTAAATCCAGATTTCACTGAACCACATTCGCTGTCAACCCCCAGAGCGTCAAGAGCTCTTACCCGTTCCGCAATTTGTTCCCTTATGATTTCGCGATGAGGTGCCGCGTGACCAAGATCTTCCATTTCTGCTATCCATTCCGCTCGTTCGCGGATTTGAGATATAACTAAAAATAAAAGTTGTAGTATATTTTAATCTAGGAAACCTTTGTATTTGCTGGTCAAATTGATACCATAAAGCTAAACACAATAATAAGAGTAGCATACGGTCATGCCATAAGTCCTTTTTGGTAGGAAGTTTTGGTTCAGGCTTCAAAAGTCGCACAGGAGGCACTGGCACATTCAAGTCTTCACTGCCATTGTATGCCATTGCATTGGCTAGCTTGTCTTTAAGTTTCTCTCGATCCTCTCCACGTTTCAAGGGTCTGTATCTAAAAACAGAATTATAAGCTAAATGACATCTGCCCAGTACCTAGGTAACTATATACTGCAATTGCCAATCCGCCTCTTGACCTGATGACGGACGGTCATATTGGCAAATACTCATACTTTGGATTGACTTGTCTATGTCCAATTGATTTATTAATTACTGCATATACAAGTTTATTACCTACCTACTAAACTTAAGAATAATATTTTTCTTACTCATCAGTCTCATATATTCCTGAAGCCCTAATAGCAGAAAGTGATCGACGCTTGGAGGTGCGCGGGCGCACTTTAGGTACGTTGTAGTGAAATATCTGCGCCTCACTGGGCGTGCGCGCTGGCTGCGTTTCCTCTCGCAATTTAAATCCAGATTTTTTACGTTGCGCAAGTGTAAGCCGTGATTCTTCCAATAATACTGGAAATTATTATTTCACATTAAGAATAAATCAGGAATAAACCAGTGACTGATCTTAGGTTATGAAGTATGTACCATATATTATACTAATTATAATTTAGGAAATCGTTTCCTAAACCAAACCGACCTAGTTTTTTTTTGATACGTAAATATTTAAAATACATTAAGCTAAATTACAAATGTAGGAACTTCTAATGCTTTATTGACTTTTACCTTTGAGAAAATTTTGCTGTTTTTCCGACAATTCTGCTCTTTTCGGGTGAAAAATACCGCCATGAGGCACATTTTTGCTTGGCCATTGAATATTTACGAATCCGTTAACATCGGGTTCCTGCATTTTAAATATATGTAAATATATATTAGAGAAGAAATATAAAAATGAGTTCTCTCAAACCTTCGATTGTTAATTTGTTACCTACTTTGAATTTCCCGGACAACAAAATTGACTAAACAAAAACGTTCCGTTCTTGTATCAAGTCTATGCTTTAGCTACAACTGTGTTCATATACTTTGATAAGTTCGTGAAAAGGAACAGATTAAATATTTTGGCGGGAAAATTATCGTTTTTATAAAATTTATTAGAAGAAATTAGAAAAATGGATAACTCTCTCGGTTCCACTATTAAGAAAATCAAACTGCAAGAACAAAATAAGGAGGCTGAGCTAAAAGCGAAACGTGAATGTAGGCACCTAATTATAAGTCAATAAATAATCATCCTTAATAAAAGTCAAAGTTTGTATAAATACTTTTGCGGACAGTCGAAGCGAAGAAAGCAGCAGTGGAGCGATCGATACGTGAGGCTATTTCACAAGCTACAAAGCTGCAAGAAGAACAATGCGAACTCTTAAAGAAGACCGATGAACTCCGAGCCCAAGTTACAATACAAAAGATTCGCAGAGACGCTCTCGCTGGGCAATTGGTAGCTTCCAAAAAGGAATTAAATGAATTAGAAGGAAAATACGTAAGTAAATTTTTTAAGAAATTATAAACATTTATTGATATAAAATACGTAAAATACAACATAATATCATGATGTATAATTAGGATCAAGCCAGGATTCAAATTCAAGAACAACGCAGCTTCTATTGTACAGCAGTTCAAAAAGTATCAAATCAATGCGATGTTTGGTCTCTTCTCATGAAACCTACAGCAACTGAGCCAGTATCTCGACCAGTGAAAAAGGTTTCTGAAAATAACGGACAGGAGGTATTAAATGAACAGGGTTTAATGGCAGCAAAGGAAAAGCGGGAAAAGGCGATTGCTGAGCGGGAGCGCCTGTTAGCTGAACCTGAAGTTGGTCATGAGTTTGTGAGGCAAGGTTTAATTTATGGTTTTGGTTGAATACCGTGCGCTAAAAAAAAGTGCGGTGGGCATATAATTGTAAGTCAATGGCGGTGGGATAAAATTTAATGATAAAAGTCATTTTTGGAACCAGGAAGGAGGGAAGGAGATTGATAATTGTTGATATTTTTTTAGTAGGTACTTTTTGTGTTTTTAATAAAAAATGAGGAAAAAAATTAACGAAGTGCTGTGGCATTTTAATGATCAGTCATTTTTGGGGTTAGAAAGGAGGAAGAAGATTGGTCATTTTCTTTTTAGCCACTTACAAAATGTATTGACTACTTAGAGGATGGAAAAAAAATAGTCTAAGATTGACTAACTCGTTCTTATAACGGGGAAATTATTAATATCACAGAATGAAAATTGGAAAGCCAAGAGAAATACGACAAAAAAATCGTTTCAGAATTTTTTTGTGTTCCAGAATAAGAAATGCTCTACGCTATTCTTTGGAAATGACTTCAAATCTACGAAAGCAAAACTAGGTATGAGTAGTAATACGATTTTTTGATGAGATTTTCAGTCAGTAAAATATTATTTTTTTCATTCGCGTAGATTTTTCTTTATTTGCTGTCGTTGCCAAATCTCGATAAATTACCAGCAGTGCTGCCAAATGGTCCATTTCTTACATTTTTCGTAATTTTTGACCTTCTCTCGTAATAATTATATAAGTTTTGTTTATAAGACAATTTTTTAAATCAAAAATTATATTTGTTATTGTAAATCCTAAACAGCATGAACGCACCTAAACTAGGCAATAAACTCGAAATCAATTAGTTACTGGTTACATGTTGATTTTTGTTGAACTTAATTATACTTTTTTATTTTTAGGATTTCGCCGTATTATATCGTACAGTTACAATTTTTGCAACGGACAACTTTTGCAGCCTAAAATAATGTAACTTTTTAACAAAGTGTAATTTTCCACTAAAGGGCCCTGACAACTGGCAACACTGCTGCTAACTGTCAATGTCAGCTTGCTGCAGGCAATGTTGTTTTATTCATTTTTCTGAATATTTTTTTTCTAAAAATGAGTCGAAATCTACTTCAAATACGGTAATATCATTCTACTTAAAGCGTTAAATATAGTATACTCCAATTACTTCAGTTTTGAAGCTGTTATGCAATAATACCACGACCAGTGACCGACGCGGTGTTTCGTACTGTTTTTTTACTCGATTTACACCAGTATTTTGAATTATAGTGAATAAATTCCTCAGTTTAATGTATTCTTTGTCATGTATGTACCCCATGCTTAAGTCAGGTTAAGCTGAAAAAGCATTTCACTCTTAGAAAAGAAACATTGTACAGTGTTCCATGTTTAACTGACTAGTTAATATTCTATTGGTTTGAATACTAATTTACGTGTAAATTAAATCAGAAAAATTACCAAAATAACTGTTCTTTTTGTTTACAGAAAATTCCCTCAGTTGAATTACTGTTTAAGATATTACTGTAATAAAGTTGAACTGAATGAAAATGAACCCATCAAATTCTCAACAAGTGCAGCAGCACAGAGAGTAGTCAGACCTGTAGCCAAAAATCCACCCACAAATCCAATGCCTTGGTATCAACCATATGTTGTGGTTGGCAGTGTGACAGTATTCCTATTCTATTTTTGTGTACTTAGAGAAGAAAGCGACGTTGACCAAGAATTCAACAAAACCTTGTATGAAAGGATAAAGGGGCTAGAAAAAGAACAACTATTACAATCATACAAATTTAACAAAGAAAATGGAAAAGAAGTATTTGAAATAGAACAAAGGCTCAAAGAGATAGAAGATGAGGAGCGCAAAGCTAATGTTCATGTAGAATAAGTAGTAATGTAAGATTTTTAGTCTAAACGATTAATACCACTTATAGTTTCAATACCACAAAATATACATGTTAAATGTATTAAAGTATTTCACACCATAAAAAGACATGTTGTGGTAAGATACCTATAATTGTTGTTATTTGTTTAAAAAATAAAAAAACAAGTCCTATAATCAATTTTTAGTCTGCTATTAATTTGAGAAGTAATAAAATGTTGAATTATTAAGTAGTTGTTCCTTTCTTGTGTTGTGATCGAGGTTGTTGCCAATTTGCATAAATTAAAATATCCACATTCACTGATGCTGATCGATTACGGATGTTTGAGTTGTGACATGACCTAAAAGGGATGCTGGAATAATTTACAAACCTTCCAGAAACAGACTGTAAGCCAAAAAAGCAACTCAGCTATTTTCTAAATATAACTGATCAAATTCCACGACAACTAAGCTAGGCAGATTGGTTGTTTCCATGCTAATTGTTTCTTTTGTTAAATGTAACAAAATCATTGTGACCATCAGGATGGCTGGTCGTCTGTGGTGCCTGGCACTGAGAGTAAATTCAAGAATTGCTACCTGTGATATATTCTGAGAAATTAAAAAAAATTTTTGACCAGCCATTCTGACAACAGGTTGGCTGGTTGTCTCTTTGTGCAGTATGAAGGGAGCAGATTTTCCAGAAGTATGTATTGCCAATAATTCCTACCTTCACGAATTAAAGGTAGTTCATATCTACATTAACTAAAAAAATAAAACCCATTGAAAATTTTGCGAAAAAGTGCCTGACTAAACTAAAAAAGCAAAAGTTTTTAGTGCTTTATTGCCATAATATAAAGGGTAGGCGTTCAACAATTACTTCGAGATGAACTAGTCTGGTGAGATTGCTAATGTATAAAACCGAGAGGGTAGGTAACCATCATAACGCAATATTAACAAAGAATTTAATTGTAATTATATATAGGAAATGAAACTATTTTTCCGGATTTAAATCGCGTATATTTGTTTTTTCAAACAAACCGACGTTTCGGGCCCT
>NW_020653409.1:2506072-2525473 GCF_003589595.1 Hyposmocoma kahamanoa | reverse complement strand
AAATCGCGTATATTTGTTTTTTCAAACAAACCGACGTTTCGGGCCCTGTACGGGTCCTGTAAATTTATGGGACCTGTAAAGGGCCCGAAACGTCGGTTTGTTTCAAAAAAACAAATATACGCGATTTAAATCCGGAAAAATAGTTTCATTTCCTATGTGTAACAATCGCGAAAACCTAAGAACTCGATATGTAATTGTATGTATATTTGTTAAAAAAATTATAGTGTTAATTTTTTAGCAAAAGTATGAACTAAATCTTTATCGTAGTTTGTTACAGTGCACTTACACAGGGCTATTTTCTTCGAAGGCCAGTTAATTATAATGTTTGTGTTAGCCTCATATTCTCTGATAATTCCATTGCACGTTATTTTATTATTCTTAGAAATAGAATACTGTTTAAATATCCAACTGTGTGCAATGGGATGAACCTCCCAAATCTTTTCGCGAAAAAGAGAAAAAAAGAGAGAAGTGCGTGGGTGCACTGATGCAAGCGATGTTTCATTCTAAATACAGTCTCAGGTCCATGATTTAACTTTATACGTTTACTTAACGGTTGCGTTCGTTCCCACTGATAGGTATCAATAATAAAATTATAAATTACTGTTTTACTGACTGCTACTTCGTCCTTGTATTCCTTTTTTAATTGATTATCATTAGACAGAATTTTGTTTTGATCTTCACAACGAAAATTTTCACTTAAGAAAAAGTCGAAATTTTTCTTTACGCAAAGATATAGTGCCTGTGTGGAAATTTTATGTGATAAAAGGGTACTAGTTTCACTAAACAGTGGATCGTTAGGCGGCGGTAAATCGGATTTACTGGAAAAAACTTTTTTTGCAGTAATGCATTTTTTTGCTCATCGAGTGGCACAACAAACTTCGTCCCTCTTTTCATGTCACCAAACACTGCTTAAACCAGAAACATAAATATTAAACTCAATATTAGCAATAGCAAAACCTTTGAATCCTCAGATAAATTAAACTAAAACAATTTTATCCACTTATGACAAATGACACACATATTGAGTTATGATGGTTACCTACCTCACCAGACTAGTTCGCCTCGAAATAATAGTTAAACTGCTGCCCTTTATATTATGGCAATAAAGAACTAAAAACTTTTGCTTTTTTAGTTTAGTCAGGCACTTTTTCGTAAAATTTTCAATCGGTTATATTTTTTTAAGTAATGTAGATATGAAGCATATACCTTTAATTCGTGAAGGTAGCAATTATTGGTAATACATACTTCTGGAAAATCTGCTCCCTTTATGCTGAACAAAGACCAGCCATCCTGACGTCAGAATGGCTGGTGAAATAATTTTTAATTTCTCAGAATATATCATAGGTAGCAATTATTTAGAAAAGGTAGCAATTCTTGAATATACATTCAGTGCCAGACGCCACAGGCGACCAGCCATCCTGACGGTCACAAATCATTGAAATAATATTTTGTCACGATACCAAAGAGAACAAGAAAGATTTTTCATGTTAATAGTTTCAGTAAAGATGAATGTTTTTAGCTTTTTTAAATTCATAAAATCAGCATCTGCTGATGTGTAATGAATCTGCATCAGCAACAACCATAGCTGTAACACATACATATATTCGTAAATTTATTCCTACCATCATGGCTATCTTCCACCGGAGTAGGCAAAGACTACAGGCTTCCTCCTATGCTCCTGAAATCTTGCTCCACTCTGCCGTGCTTATGATAAGAACAGTATCTATATGTATTACAAACATACTTCCTGTTAATGTTGGAAGCATGGTAGCAATAGCATCAGTCATTTCATACACCCACCTATTATTCTTAATTCTCATTTATTTGTTAGTAGGTTGCTGGCATACTATAACATAATGTACATTATTATTATTCCTAGTAATACATGATAAGTTTATTTATGACTTTTATAAAGTACAGAAGCATCATTATTCATTAAACAAAAGGATGTTCAATACTATACAAACTTAATTTAAAGAAAATTAAATAAATTAAACTTAATTTAAAGAAAATTAATGTAGATAACAAAACAAGATTGAAAGTTATGGTTCTGGTTCACTTAAATTTAGTCTAAAGCTCTGATA
Source organism: Hyposmocoma kahamanoa (assembly GCF_003589595.1). Classification (NCBI taxonomy): domain Eukaryota; kingdom Metazoa; phylum Arthropoda; class Insecta; order Lepidoptera; family Cosmopterigidae; genus Hyposmocoma; species Hyposmocoma kahamanoa. The sequence goes on along the minus strand of NW_020653409.1, from coordinate 2,523,389 downwards.
AAAAAGTAATCTAAACCCTCTAAACCTAAAAAAATGTTTACCGCTTTACTTACTACACTTAGTTGATTGTAGTTAATTAGTACAACAATATCTTATCAAGATATACATGTGAAAATTTTAATGAATATACAGCATAAAAGGATTTTTTTTAATTATGGCAGTACAATCGGATTAGGCACACCTGTAACAATTAAGTACAGTTATACATACAGTATCTTAACATAAATGTGTAGGTACATACATAAGTATACAAATGTCAGATAAGAAATACATTAATAGGTACCTTCATAATATATAGCTTTCTGAGGTTGTACCTAATACTTAGTGCTTTCGGAAATGACTCCTTGCGATTTTCCAGGCATCTAGGCTTATTAAAAGCTGTATAAATAATAAACAGCTAAGTGCATCTCAAGTTCCCATTATGTTAATAGGGCATTTTAAATATGGTCTGTGGTTAATAGGCTAGAACTACTTACTATCCTTTCTAATTTGTGGGCTAGAATAAAGATATCTTAGATGATACTACAAATTAGAAAGATATTATAGTGGATGATACCATCTAAACTGACCACGAGCGTGCGTTTGAGTGCTATTTATTAGATGAGTAGACAGTTTTACTAGGTACATACCTAGGTACTCAAATGATGCATTATACAAGACTAATTTTGTTAATATTAACACAGATTACAGAATATATAAAGAAAGCAGTTTCGAGTAGGGTGTTAATATCGGTCCATTCTATTATGCATTTTTAATACCTGCCCGAGAGTCACAGATTACATTGCTGCGGAATAAATAAATAAATAAATAAATAACGCACACACTCAACATAGCCCCGCACTAGGGAAAACCCTGTGTCGCGGGTGCCATGGACACACACATAGACAACCACAAATTACACCCAAACTCACGAGAGAAATAATTGTAGGCCATACAACTATTTCTCCCGGCCCGGGAATCGAACCTGGGACCTCTGCGTGGCAGTCCGGCATGGTAACCGTTCGGCCACGGAGGCAGTTAAAAATGAATGGAATGGAATGGGAGTACAGAGTAGGTACTTTACGTTTAATGGGAGCGAATTTTTGTAACACTATAGGCATACAGGTACCTACGACGCGACCCAAGAAATATGTCCTGTATGTTATAAAGAAGTCTTGCGCGTTTCGAGAATTTCCGCGGCTATTCCGTTCCGGGACAATGTAAATTGATACTGAAATAGGTACTGACTGGGATTTTTTCATATTTATCTAATATACAGTGAAGATAAATGAACCTTATGTGTACCTTACATGTAATTTCAATAAATTAAAAATGCTACCCTCATTATAATGTAATTTGCCTATACACAAGTTCAGATGTAAGGTTGCACAATGTGCAATTTCTGCGTAATTCTGACCGTGTCATTCCATTTCATGTATACCAAGTTCTTTTCAACGATATCTAATACGTTCTTGGTTTTCTTGTTCATCTGTAATATCAAGTGAAAATATTTACTTATGCATACCTTATATGTATATGCTGCCCTCGTAACGAAAAAAGGCACAACTTTGCGTACTTTAAACAGCAGTTGTGCCTTTTTTCGTTCCGAGGGCAGTATGCAATTTCAATAAATTAAAAATGGTTACACTACTCTTACTTGGTGTAACAGGCAGGTGTCCGCAATTCGACGTCAAAGCGCCTGTTTTGTGTGTGTACACTAGCTTTACTATATAATGTAATTTACCTATACTATATATAACAAGTTTAGATGTAATGTTGCACAATGTGCATAATTGTTGTGCAATTGCTGCAAAAGTCTACCTATATAAGAATGCATTATTGCAGGGACAGGCTTCATGGTTTTTGCAATAAAACAAATGACTGATCCTAGTTAATATTTATTTAACACCAAATTATCTCATTACACATAGCATTTAAGTGCATCAATTTACTTCAAAAATTCCTCACACAGACATGTGGCAGACAATTTTACCTATTCACTACCTAGACGTTAATATACCACGAGTCACTAAAAAGATTATGACTTTGCACAAGAAATTGATGTAGAACAATTAAAAGACAAATATCATCAGTAGATGAGCATGATTCATGAAGTTGGGAAATTGGCAGTATGGATGAGAAATGTTAATTTCAAATTACAACAAAATCTTGTCCAAAATCATAATAAAACTTACTTAAAAAAGAACATATTATTATTTATAAAAAAAAATTCAGTTCTGCCTCCTTATTATAATGATTACTATGTTAAGACGAATTAAATGTGAGACATTATAAAAATGTTATGGAATTATGTCTATTTGAATTACAAATAATTTACGATAAGGTACCACTATAAGATAAATTTAAGCACGCTCGCCACGGATTCGTCGGGCAAGCTGGATGTCTTTAGGCATGATGGTGACACGCTTGGCATGGATGGCGCACAAGTTGGTGTCTTCAAACAGGCCCACCAGATAAGCCTCACTGGCCTCCTGCAACACAAAAATCATTATTGTTAAAAAGTAATTATAAAATTAACCATAGATGGTATGGTAAAAGTTAAAATGAAATAGCACATGGCGTAAATACAAGTCATGGTGATGCCCACCTGCAGAGCGCCAATGGCGGCAGACTGGAAACGAAGATCAGTTTTGAAGTCCTGAGCAATTTCTCTCACAAGTCGTTGGAAAGGCAGTTTGCGGATCAGCAACTCGGTGGACTTCTGGTAACGACGAATTTCACGAAGGGCCACTGTTCCGGGGCGGTAGCGATGGGGCTTCTTCACTCCACCAGTACTAGGTGCAGATTTACGCGCGGCTTTTGTAGCCAGCTGTTTACGGGGTGCTTTACCTCCCGTAGATTTTCGAGCAGTCTGCTTAGTACGTGCCATATTTGACTGAAAATAAAGTTCCAATTTAACTCAGAAATATAACATAATAAACAACGATTGCTAAAGATTGACCACTATACAAGCAATCGCGTTTTACAAGATTTAGGCAATTCCCGAGAATTAATTTTTAGATACAGAAATAGACAATGGAATAATGCACTGTTTTACACACCTTTTATGAAATTTCAATGCGATTTAGCAAATTTTTCCACAATTTATTCGTGAGCTCAACGACTATGAACAATGATCATATGCTCAAGATGGCGGCAGGAGAATGGCGGGCGAACGGTGACGCCAATGTTCTCGAAGCTTATTGGCAGGCCCAGTAGTGTTATAGCCTTGTTCATTGGTCGATAATGTAGGCTGTTCTATTGGCTGCCAAAGGGGACAATATTTTAATATTGCATTTTCATTGGTTAACGCCTGAAATTACGCAATGTTGCTAGCGGAGAAATTACTCATTAGAAATTAAAATAAAGTAGGTTAGAGAAATATTTGAAATGATTGAAAATGAAAAAGCCATGCAAATCTTATCTTGAACACTGAGAGACAGAGTTTCTTTTTGTTTTGAGACTCCTAACTATTAGCTAGTGTTATTAAATAAATTTAGATTAGTTATAATATAAAAGATATCAATTGAAACATTTAAAATGATTTCTTTTCATATATGGATATATATTTAAAAAAAATTTTAAATTGATCCAATTTGGCGAGGACAAAAAACAAAAACTTTGTCCTATTTTTTGCCCCTTTCTAACGTATCTATTCAGTACCTAAATAGAAGGAGACAAACAGAAAACATACGACGTGACAGTTCTGTCAAAGATGGTTACAGTTCCGTTTAATAATTTTTTCTGTTCTTCACAAGACCGTAGCGCGATAAGATTATTTTTAGAAGTTCAAGGCCGTAAAAATCTACAATGTCTAGTCCTTTTAGGACAATTTTATTACGTTTTCAGTTTTATTTACATTTTTTACCTTTCTAAATTACATTGTATCACGTGATCTCCTATTGAATTTTAATTGGTCGACGGTGAGCGTGCCCTGCGCGATACGAGAGGCGCAATAATAGTTTTCCAAAATGCCGTCGGAATCAAAGCCTTTGTTGACAGCTCAAACAGAAAAACCAAATCATTATAAGTAAATGTCGTGTTTATTGTGTTATTTTAGTGTGATGTGAAAGTGCTAATCGTGAAGTTCGAGTGGTGTGCGTTTCATTGAACTGTGCCTTTCCGTTTTGCAGATATCTAAAGGAATTTCGGGTGGAGCAGTGTCCATCGTTTCTACAACACAAATGTACACAACATAGGCCTTTTACTTGTTTTCATTGGCATTTCAATAATCAGAGAAGAAGGAGGCCAGTTAGGAAGAGAGATGGCACGTTTAACTATAGCGCAGATAACTATTGTACCAAATATAATGAGACTTCGGGTACTTGCGAAGATGGGGACGAGTGAGTATTGTACCTATTTGTCATTGCTTTGTTTTCCTCGAATCTGTTTACGTCGATGACGATAATTGTGTTAAATGCTTTATCTGATGATTGATATTTTTATCAGCGCGTAATGATTTCATACGAAAAGTTGTTCATCAAAAAACCAAATTTGTTTACCAATATCTTGTGTATAATCCGACCTATTTCAATGTGTGCTAGGGAGGCGGCAGTTGTTGTATGTTGGCAGCGCTTTTCAATGTGGTTGAGCTATAAGGCTGAGTCTCATTGTTCTCAATGTATGGCAAAACATTTGGTCAAAATGTGATGTTTTCAATGACTAATTTACTACTTTAGAGTAATAACTAGCATTTATTAATGTTTACACAAGTGTTGGAATTAATTTTTGATTAAACTGAATACAAGAAATGTCATAAAAGACCCTATAGGACTTTACTATGTAGGGGCAGTATAACAAATTAAAATTATTTATTAATCATCATGTTGATAGCCTCATAATGTCCAGCAATCATTTTGAAATGTCTTTAGTCAACTTATAAAAGAAATTTCTTGTTGAATAGTATATTTTCTAATAAATAATATTTTTTTGCTATTTGGGTTATGTTATAATACATTATATAAAATATAATAACTATTAGCCATATAAATTACGAAGTACCGTAATACCCCGCTTTACGCGAGGGATGCGTTCCCGACAAAATCGCGTTAAGTGAAATTCGCGTAAAACGGAGTTTATAGTTCTTTGGTCGCCCTAGAGTCTCTAACTTGACCTAATGACTGCTATCAGGGATAGAACGGGTTATGTTCGAATAAAAAGCTGAATATTGTGACAAACATGCTACTAGAATGCACCCATATTTTCTAAAACTTATCTTCGTCTCCAAACTCGAGCTTTTACGCTCTTTTTTCTTAGCAAAGTGGCCTAAAAAATATCTTTCACAACTGGATAATGGGCAGTACCAATGTGACTTCAAATTAAAGAACCTACCAAGAAAATTGGCTAAAGCAAAGCATGTGCGTAAAGCGGGGTAATTTAGCGCGAATTTGACAACGGCGTTATAACGAAAATGCGCTATGCGGGCCGCGCAATGCAGGGTATTACTGTATTCATCTTTCTGACCAATCAAACTACCCGATAAAGGCTACTCATTGACTATGCTTAAATAATACAACACACCAAAATGTCACTACCTCTTCTTTATGCCTTAGTGCTTGTATTGATTCAATACAATTATTACACTTTGTCACTGACTGCGGATTTTGTCAACATTAGTAATTGTGTTACAATTTATGTTTGTGAATGTTTTTTTAACCAAAGTAAGTATGGTTATGTTAGTGTTAGGATAATTGTTATACTGCATTTCTAACATCCATTTTAGAGAAAGTAATTTTATTAAATCATGCTTTTTTATAGTTAGAAAGCTTTAGTACAAAAATAAAATGATACCTACAAAAAGCCATTGCTGTCGAAACACTGACATGCACAATCTTGTATCACCTCATACGAAACACGTCAGTCCATAAACGGATACATATAAATCATTGAACTTTGTCAGTATGTTGTTCGCTTTTCTATGGAGAAGCAGTAGGTGACGATAACACAGAAAGCATTTGGAATTTCACCCTGTATGCCTGTAGCAGGTTTTATGAGATCCTCAAACCAGGATACCCTGTGAGAACATGTGTTAGTACAGACCAGTGGAGTTTTGTGATTGGCGCAAGATCGAAAAAAACTTTTGAGTGATACCAGACAGTGAAACTGTGCATGTGTGCTATGTATGTGTGTAGTTTTGTTTGGTTTTCATTAATATAATCTATATTTTAAAGGCAATAATGTCTATCATGCCTGCATGCAAGCTACATGTCTAATGGCAAGACACCATAAATTAAATCAAAATAGGGTAAACAATTCCACATTTGACAAAAACAGTATATCATTTATAAACTAGTTCCTCTTTGTGGCAGGTTATTAGATGAAATTAATATACATGAATACAAATTGTTAAATAGAAAATGACTTTTGATCAAGTGCATTTGACTACGCATCTCACCTGATGGAAAGTGACAATGAGGTTGATGATGGAGCATGCACACCTAAGTAATGCATACACATCCTCGCCTTGAAAAGGCCCGAGTCTTACCATTCAGGGAACAAGTCTGCAGGCAGGGAATTCTACTCCATAGTTGTTATACAAACTTGAATAGTTGACGTGTACTCATATATATTATTGACCGGGGCGGTGGAGACACCAATATGCCCATGACATAAATGCATTATAATCCTGCTATGTAGTACAGGGTCAATAGCATGTCAATCTTGACACTAAACACTTAAATCCAACTCTATGCCGCTTAAGATAAGAACGGTCCAAAGTACAAAGTGTCAAGCTTGATGTGCTGTACCACACTGGCATTGAGGCAATATCTCTCATTAGTGTCGTTCCATTGATTCTTCCTTTCTCATGACAGGCTTGAATATCTGGCAACAAAGTATATTTATTATCTGAAAAAGATTGGAGCCTACTGTATGTAGCAACATTGCCAGACACCCTGATTTGTGGGACATTCCACTTTTCCTGGCCAATTTAATTTTGCATGTGTTACAAAGAAAAAGACACCTTTGAGAAAGGGAGTGAAATTTGCAGAACTCAAGTATTTAACACAAAACAATCTGATTCTGTGTAGTAAAAATAATTCAAAACATACATTATATATTAATTACAATTTTTATTCACCGATTCCTGATTATTTGACTTTCTGTTATGTAATAACAACTGAATTGCAGGAAATAATCTATGTAACTTGTTTTAGATGTCCATACCTCCACCGGACGGCCGGCGACACGGAACGCCGTTACCACCTTCGATATTACAAGACATGTATGTGTGTACACGATACGGATGCTCGAGGGTTATGCACAAAGAATGGGGCCCATTGCGCCTTTGCACATGGCGCGCCAGACCTAAGACCCCCAGTGCTGGACGTGAGAGAGCTGCAGGCGTTAGATAACCCCGATGCGGCAGATGGGGACTCTGCCGCGCCCAACGCTTTAGATAGGGAACGAAATTTAATGAATGAAGACCCTAAGTGGCAAGGTAAGGGTTCAAAATCACCAATGCCGAACTCTACTGCTGATGTATATATTATAGTTGAACAATACGTCAACTTCATTTTTTAGTCAGTTTCTGTTATTTTTGTAAACAGTCTTATTTATTTACTATATTATCCTCCATGCTTCAGAAACAAAAAACTAAATTGGAAAAAAAAAACCAATTTTGTGAAAGAAAAAGAAAAATAAAACAAAGTAAAAACAGAACAGATCCAAAAATTAAGTTGGCGTAGTGTTTATTGGAGGTATCGTTATGCTTGTATCTGTGTAATAGAATTTTTAGGTGCTTTCATAGTTCATTCATTTTCATTGATAAAGTATGTTGACTGATTTGTTCTTTGTTTCAGATACAAATTACGTGCTATCATCATATAAAACAGAACCATGTAAAAGACCTCCTAGGCTATGTAGACAAGGGTATGCTTGCCCTCAGTATCACAATAGTAAAGTGAGTACATATTCTTGAAGTAACCTTTTAAGGTGGCGATTACAATTACTTAATGTAACATTTATTCCCTGCGGTGTTTAAAAACGTGACTTGTTCCAGGACAAACGTAGATCACCGAGGAAATATAAGTACCGCAGCACGCCGTGCCCGAACGTGAAGCACGGCGAGGAGTGGGGCGAGCCCAGCAACTGCGAGGCCGGCGACGCGTGCGGCTACTGCCACACGCGCACCGAGCAGCAGTTCCACCCTGAGATCTACAAGTCCACCAAGTGCAACGACGTGCAGCAGGCCGGCTACTGCCCCCGGGGACTCTTCTGCGCTTTCGCTCATGTCGAACGTGAGTATTGCGGGAGTGTTGCACTTAGGAAGCGTTTGAATTTGTAACGTGACGAAAAACCTCCATTTCACAATTTTTGCCCCAGTTGAACGAACTCGTTCGTTTGCAGCGGAAGACCTCAGTGCGGCTCGCGAGCTCGCAGCCCCGCTCGAATGCGGCACCAACCTGGCCGACCTGCTGTCGTCGGCGCTGCCGCCCGACAAGAAGTCTGAGAACAGCGTGAGCATGCTGGGCGCCGCGCTGACGCTGCCGCGGTCGCTGTCGCCCTCCGGCCTGCAGACGAACGGCAGCGCCGAGAACTCGGAGTGCGCGTCCACGTCGAGCGGCGCGTCGAGCGGCGGCCGCGCGCCCGGCCCGCCCGGCGCCGCCGGCGCGCAGCAGCCGCGCCCGATGCTGTCGCTCGGCTCGTTCGGCGACCCGGACGGCAAGGCGCAGCCGCAGCCGTCGGCGTGGGCGCAGCGGACGTCGTCCACCTTCGACGCGACCATGCTGCAGGAGGTGGTGGGCAACGCCCTCGACGACCTGCACATGGACGACCCGGTGAACCTCGTGGCGACGCTGGACCGCGACCTGTCGGACGGCGAGGGGCTGCTGGGCGGGTCGGCGCCCGTGAACATCCCGCAGGCGCGCGCGGCGCTGCGCGGCTTCAGCCCGCCGGCGGGCGGCTCGCCGCTGCCGCCGTTCCTGCGCTACGCGCAGAACGACACGGAGCGGCTGTTCAACTCGCACGCCATGAAGCCGGGCAGCTTCGGCGGCAGCGCGGGCCCCTTCGAGTTCGCCACGTCGCCGTCGGCGCCGGCCGAGCTGTCGCGCCTGCGCGAGGAGGTGGTGGCGTCGCGCGCGCTGGCGGCGCGCTGGGACGAGCGCATCGCGCAGGCGCGCTCGGCCTGCGCCGCGTGGCAGAGCGAGGCCGACGAGGCGGCGCGCAAGGTGGCGCTGGCCGAGCGGCAGCGCGACGAGGCGCTGGGCCACGTGCTGTCGCTGCGCCGCGAGCTGGAGGCGGCGCGCGCGCTGGCCCCGCGCCGCGACGCGCGCGAGCTGCGCGGGCTGCCGCTGCCCGCCATCAAGGCGCTGCAGGCGCAGGCGCGCACCGACCTGGAGGAGATCGAGAAGGTGCTCTACCTCGAGACGGCCACCAAGTGCATGCTGTGCGAGGAGCAGCTGCGCAGCGTCACGCTGGCGCCCTGCAACCACTACGTGCTCTGCGACGGCTGCGCCGCCACCACCAAGGAGTGCCCCTACTGCCAGACGCCCGTGCAGCACCACCAGTAGGGCCGCGGGGCCCGGAGATGGTCGCTCTCTACTCGTGTGTAGTCTTTCGAATTTCCGATGTGTCGCCGGCGGTGCGGGCCCCGGTCCGGATCGGCGTATACTTTCGTTGATATTTTTTATATGTGGATAGTTATGGGGTCTAAATGGATATAATATATCACTCGATAATAATTATATAGGAGTATTTAATTCTATAGAAAAGAGCAAGACTTATTCTGGAGAATTTACTGAATGAAATTAAAAGCGATTTAGGATTTTTCTAATAAACTGCCACTGTCGTTTGTATGACTATTGTAAGAGAACATTGTGCATTTTCCTATTCGGTGATTGAATATATTACATGTTTTTCAGATTTCAAAGAAATATTTGTGTAGTTAAAACGATATTAAACTTTTAGATGACGCGCTTTGCTTATAATTAATAAAAGTAATAATAACATTTGAATTCGATCAAAACGAATGAAACTTAAATGTAGCGCAAAAATGACGTACACCGTAACTGCATGACTATCAACATTGAACCAATGTTACGTGGAGACGGACGCAAACAGTTTTCTACTAATCTATAACTAGGAATATTCTATTGAATATTTTTCATGAAACGAATATAATTAGTGCATGGGACACACAGTAGGAGTTTTCAATGTTACAGAATAAATATGCTTTTGATGTTAACAAATTTTATTTAGATTCATGTACTAGTGGACTGTTGCTTTTACTGATGGTTGATCATCATAATATTATAGGATTTATTGTGGACTTAACTGGGTGGTCATGCTTGCAACAACGATCGCGTAAAAGGAACAATTTTGTAGTGATTTGAGATTTTAAAAATGTATATTGCAAATTTTGATATTAGACAGATATTGATGGAAGCACGGCCACAGGAAATTATTAGTAATTATGGATTATTGAAAGATTATAAAAGTAGCTTTTAGTTTTATATCTATATTCAAACAGATTTTGCTTGTTCATAGCAGGATGTGTACTAATAAAATCAGACGCTCGGATCGTTATTATTATTATTTTTTAAAGTTATATACCTGTAAGGACAAGTGCGACTGCTCTGCTTCCTCAGATTGTTTTAGCACAATACTTTGCCTTTAATTACGTCACTTTTAAGGACCAATATTGATATATCGAATACTGTAAGAAGCGCAAAACATCCGGAATCTGTTTTTATTACACAAAGACCAATTTTTGATTCGGACAAATGTTTTAAATATCGGGAATATGACATTAGATGTATTTGTTTCTCTTTTTGTTTGTCGAAGCGAGAAACTTTATATCGTCTGAAGTTGTGTAAGTGACGCACGATTCAAAAATCGGTCCTCATATTGATGCAAACGAAGGTACACTGGTTGAGTTTATTAGTTGTAGCGCATTTTTTAAGTTTTACATTCCCGTGTAATCGTTAGAAGGGTATAATTAATGTTTATTTCTCTATTTGGTGTAGGTGTAATAATCGGCTGCATTTAGTATTAATCATTTATACTTTTAAAAGTGACTTCTGTACAAAAGAGCAGGGAGCCTACTCCCGTTCTCCGTCAGACAGGACTTCGTACTTGACATTATCTTTTGAATTAGTCGAGGATTACTTATGTGACAGTCTTTGTTACGGGCGGAGAAACGGAAGGAGAGTCCCAGGCCCGAACAGGGTCTAGATTTTCGGTTCAACAAATTTCTACTTTTCAATTTAGATTTTGACAAATCATCCTGCTGGCATTTAAATTAAACCTGTTGTTTAATTGTTAGTGTAATACTTGTTATAGTGAATTCATTTTCTCCTCGGAGTACCGTCTTTTGGGTCAATACCGATGAATATTGACAGCAATTAAATCAATTATGTTACTCAGCTATGTGTATGGCATAAACAATTATAAGCTATTGTACGAAAAGAAAGCATTTTATACAAAATATTATTTAAATTTTACTACTACATTAAAAATATTTATATATTTTGAAAATCTTAAAAAGTTTTTTGTATCGGTATATAATAATAATAATAGTAATAACAAATTAACTTAGATTTTAATAATGATAGAGTAAGTAGTGTTTTCAAATTGTATTGGACATTATTTTAAGTGTGAAGTAGCGAGCCTCGAGTATCGTATCCAAGAAGCAATATGACCACAGCCGCCTTTTTAAAATAATGCAAATATATATTCAGATTGATAAAAATCTATTATTTTTCTAGGGCATGTCGGCCACTGGCGGGATGCATATAACAATTTTTTTAAAACAATACTGGTTGCAAGTGCGCTAGAACGTCGTGAGTTTTTGTTTTAAATATTTAGACATTTGTATTGACTCGATTGAATTATAAAAACTTATGAAGGTTTTTGTCAATGCCGTATGTTGAACCCTAATTGGCTTCAATTACAAAGATAGCGAGACAAATTTCAGTGTTGTTTTTCCACAAAACTGCATCCGCTTTTGTTGTTTGTTACTATTATTAGTGTTACCAGAATGTACTCTGTTTGAATCCACCAATTTTATAAATTTTGAAGCCTAATTGAGCACCGCGTACGTGGTCTTCGTTTCCCGAGTATTACGTATGTCGACACGGCACATTTTGTGTTGGCTCGTTGAAGTAAATATGCTATTGTAGTTGTAACGTGAAGGTTACCCTGAGCATTTAAATTTGTACCTTATGTTTTATGCTTGTCGTTCGATAGTATCTTTAATTTTTTACAACATAAGGTGTAAATTAAATTGCCGGGCGGTTTGCATGGATATTTTATAGGGCGGTATTTTTCGGCGTATTTTTCGGCCTACATGACTTGAGCGATAATATTTAACTTACTCGTGTTTGTCTTGTGTACAGTAGAGATGGGGAGTGGATTAAAACCCAATCAACGCGCCCGGGTTTTTACCCAAAGCACCGGGTTTTTACTCATTTCTGCCCGAAATCATGAGCAGAACACGCGTAAAATAATACAGAATTTGGTATAATTCCATACTTATTAGAAATTCGATGTAAAAATATTTTTTTTTTAGACGAAAAAAGGTAACTACATAAAAATACCCAGTACTTGCAATCACTCTAAGTACTTGTAATCACTAGGATTGCACATTACGATTCGAGTTTTATGAAAATCGATTTAAGTGTAGACGATAACGAGTTTTTGTATACATCCATTTCATTGCGCGTTTCAACCAAATCGATTCAATATAGAAAAGCGAAATGTGTAAGCAAGCAATAAACAATTTGCAATAATATCATTTCATTACATTTGAACAAAACTCGATTTACATATATTTTGCTGTAAATAGTTTTTGCCCTCCATTTCGGGCGTTAATGGGTTTCAATGTTAACAAAGCGCCGGTTTCAAAAACCCGGGCGTTTTCCCATCTCTGCTTGTGTAAAGTGTTTAAATAGCATATCAAAGATATTCGTAGTTATTAGGGGGGAAACAAACAATAAAGATATGAAACGGTTCCCATCCCTAAAAGAAGAGTTTTAAGCGTATTGCGTACGAGTACATGCATTGTAAAACTATAAATGTTAGGTGATAACACGATCGTACAAATTACGAAACGTGTTGTAAATCACGCAGTTGTTCGCTTTTTCATTGTATCCGCCTACGCATATTCCTTTGAGAAAGTCCCCCTTGAGAAATCGCTCACGTTATCTGTAATGCAGTTGCTTAGAGATTTAAGAGTCACAAACTTCTTATATGTAAAACAAGTCTCAAAAATACGTACCTATAAGTGGAGTGTCTAATGTATGTGAAAGCAAAATGTCCTGTGTGGCCATAGTTATAATAGCTTGCTAGAATATATCTATTTCTAATATTATTTTAAATTTAGATGTGTATTATAGTCACATTTATTTTTATATAGAATTTATCACATGGAGAACATTCATTGTAACAATTTCAATTGGTTGAAACTGATAGAGTCGTTTATTGTAGAATGTCTTATACTTTGCACATTTTGTTTGAAAAATGTTTCTCACATTGTTTTAACTTAATGTTAGAACTACTTAATCTTGTAACTGAATGTTAAAACATAACTAATTTTGACTGTTTTTCTTATTCACTATATTTGCAATCGTAATTATATCTGTTAATGTATTCGTATGGATTTATTGTTGTCAATATACATAAACAATAGAAATATTTTTCAATTGAAATGTGCTCTTGCAATTGGACGTAGTTAAACAAAAAGGATCCAATGCACATCCAGTCACTGTCGAGATAAGGCAGTTTGAAGTTAAAAAATGTTTCTGACCCTTGTTTTATTTTCAAAACTTATAAAGTCATGTAACTCCACAGATATTTATTTATGTTTATATGTTGGATTTTTTTTGCTCATCAGGTTAGACCTTTAGGAACCGTTTGGTACATATAACTAATTTTTGATAATTTTGTGGATTGGATCATTTTTGCCTAACTACGTCCAATCATTATAGTATTATTTGAATGCAGAAATTGTTTGTATGTATTTATTTAACTGGCGCGATGTGGTTCTTGTTGTTTTTTTACAATTATTATTACATTTAATTATTTGTTTATTTTAAGCATTATTTTACTCTTTGTAATCCATATTTGCAGATCGCATTTTATGTTATAGTTACTTTTTTTATTAGGACCAATTGTAAACTCAAGCTTAAACTCGTTGCGTACGCATAATAACACATTTTTTATATTTTAAATATAATTTTTCAATTATTTAATCGTTAGGTAGGTAGCTCCAACAAATTCTTTCAAATTTATTATTGTTAAATTAGAAGTAATGTTGTAGTAGAAACCAATTGTAAGTTCACACTCGCTGGATGATCAAATTAATTATGATTTTCATTATTATATTTATTAAAAGTATGCATTCAAGCTTATATTAATATCATAGTAGGTATTTTATAAACAAAATAATTTTCAAATCCATGTGATACAACAAGTAACAGAGATGTGAAGATTATAATTACTTTAGGTAGGTAGGTTTAATAAATTTTAAATTCCATTCAATAATTATGAGTGTTTCATTTTTAGTTCATTATCCTTTTAATTATGATATTTGCTTTAAAAATAAATAAAACTTCTTTTTCCGTCAAACTGGCATCAATGTTAATTAAAACAGTGTGTCCTTCATTCATCAAATTGGCCTTAATATGAATTAAAAAGGGAGTTCTTTCATTAAACAAGCCTTAATATCAATTAAAACAGTGTATCTTTATTCATATCAAACAGACCTTAAACGTATCAGTGCAACACACTACTATTGTGGCCCAAAACTGCCAAATCATTACGAAGTTCTATGATTACGCAGAATGACTGGAAACTGACTTTGTTCTTTCAAATACCAAGCCAGAACTGGAATCACACTTTAATTATTAACGAATAAAATAGTATCTCTATTCTTCTCTATGAATAAATAGTATATCTATTTTTATGGTCGATCTGTTTGCTGTTCCATATTGGTGGTATTTCTAAAAGTGCCGAAATTATTTCCTACTAATCGAAAAATAAGTATAGGTAAGCAACAAGACGACGACATAGCTTAATTTTATATTGCGGCGGAACGGAATGGAAGCAAATTTTTGTAACGATATTGTACATAGCATACTGAACTTTATGGACAATAGTGGACTTAACGTACAAACTAGAAACGAGCCAAAATCTTCCGCGGAATGCACGAGCATGCGCGAGAATTCGATTCTGGGGGTCTAACCTCGATCTCCGTCCGAAACAATTACTGTCAAATAAGCAATACTCGACCAAATGAAAAGACGCGTGATGCGAATGACGCTTCATACTTGATACCTGTCTTTTTAATTTGGTCGAATATTACTTGTTTGACAGTAAATGTTTCGGACGGAGATCGAGAGTAGACCCCCCGTTCCGCCGCAATTTAAATTGAGCCTTTTTTTTATAATATCA
Source organism: Hyposmocoma kahamanoa (assembly GCF_003589595.1). Taxonomy (NCBI): domain Eukaryota; kingdom Metazoa; phylum Arthropoda; class Insecta; order Lepidoptera; family Cosmopterigidae; genus Hyposmocoma; species Hyposmocoma kahamanoa. The sequence goes on along the minus strand of NW_020653409.1, from coordinate 2,508,020 downwards.
AGTGATGGGACGAACATGTCGTGCGCCTGATATTAAGCTACACGCCTGTACATAACAGTTGCAGTGTCACTCGAGCTTTAAATCGCAAAGATCTGAGGGGCACTGCCACTGCGCACATTACCCTGAGACATAAGTTGACAAGTCCCATGTGTCTGTAATTACACCTACCTTCAAAACCGGAAAACAATTACTGTTTTCCGCAGGCAGCGAAGAGGTTACAAGCGAAGGAACACCCGATGATGAAGACACGAGGTCACATGATACCAGAGACAGAGTCGAGCCTGACTCTGAACCCGAAGCTGGTCTCTGCAGGTATATTTTTTTACAAGGGACGGTACGAACAAGTCGTGCGCCTGTTAGTAAGCGACACGCCTATCTATGGCAGTTGCAGTGCCATTCAGAGATTTAAATTGCAAAGATCTGTGGGCACTGCCAGTGCGCCCGTCACCCTAACTGCCAGTGCACCCGTCACCCTAACTGCCAGTGCGCCCGTCACCCTAAGACATAACTTGATAAGTTCCACGTGTCTGTAATTTCACCAGCGCCCTTACCCTTTTAAGACCGGAATGCAGTAATGCTCACATTACTGCTTGGCGGCAGAAATAGGTAAGGTGGCAGTGGCCTGGACGAACTCTTTCACAAAAAGCTCTACTGCTACTAAAGTCTATGACTACTCGAACACGCATTCACTGCTCGACTGGAGCTCCACATTCTTGAACCGCCGCTGCCGTCAAGACCAGGAGGATTTTGATCAAGACGCGCAACACGCTGTCGCCACCGCGCCGCCTTTTTTATTCGTCGTATGTAATAATAATTAAAAAAGGGTGCCCTTCTTTATAAAATAGGCCTCAATATTAAATACAACTACACAGTTGCGGACACCCTTTATTTATCAAATTGGTAATATTATTTAAAGTAGTGTGTCCTTTATTCAGCAAATTGACCTTAATATTAAGTAAAAGGATTCATTGCCCGTGGTTCTACCAGTAGGACTACGGGCATTGGACCTACTGATCGGTTAGTATAGTCACCGTCAATATTAATAATGGTTCTGAGCTAACTACAGTTGTTTCTAGGATGATTCCTGTGACAGTTCATAAAAAATCGCAAGATTATCTTGTAATAACGTAACGTAATCTTGTAACCCAGCTTTAATGTATTTTATAAATTATTGTTCTAAGCATTGACTTACAATTAAATATGGACGTCGGGTCCGCGCTAAAAAGTTTACGAACTTATAGGGCGTTAAAATCGTATACAGAGCGTCATTCACGTTTAGTCTTCGTTTGTTCGACTGACAGCGAAGCAAGCAAAATTAGACAGTACTGCGATGACATTACAATTTAAATTCAACGTTTTAGCTTTTTCACATTCCTTTACATGTCACTACGTTTAAATAGGTTGACTTGGGACATTTTTCTCGTGGTTTTTGTATTAGACCCGCCGTTCATTTATTTGTAAGTCAATGGTTCTAAGTATCGCTTTTAAGTGAAAATATTATATGGTGCGCGCAGTCATGGCCGCAGCTGGCTTTAAAACCCAACTTCATATCTACTTTGGAATGCCGACTGATCAGGCCAGCAAACTCGGTCTAGGGTGAAATAAGACTATAAATTCCAAATATTCCAGTTACCATCTATTATAATTACCAGGGCATCTCTTCATAATTCTGTTTACACCGCGAACTAAGCTAAACGAGCTAACTAAACTAACCCAACGATCCTGCTAGCTATGTAAAATATGTCGCCCTTTACCCCCCGCACATATCTATAGTTGCTCTCGCGCGTATTTTCTTAACTTAGTTTTGCATGCAACTACGTGAGCTAAGCTACTTAGCATTGTTTGCAGTGTGGTCTGCGCTTTATGCATCAAATTGTCATTAACATTAATTTAAAACGACATGTCCTTTATGCGTCAGATAGGTTTTAATATTAATTAAAATAAGTGT
>NW_020653409.1:2505400-2506062 GCF_003589595.1 Hyposmocoma kahamanoa | reverse complement strand
TGTCCTTTATGCGTCAGATAGGTTTTAATATTAATTAAAATAAGTGTTTTTCATTAATTAAATAGGCCTTAGTAACAATTAAAACAGTGTCATTCATTCATGATAGGCTTTAATATACATTAAAACAGTGTGTTCTTATTAAATAAATAGGCCTTAGTATTAATTAAAATAATGTGTCCTATATTCATCATAGATAGGCGATAATATTAATTAAACGGGCAATTTAGTCTTAATATTAATTGTAACATGGGTAATTTGGATGGACTCAGAAAAACCAACGAAATTTTTAATAAATAAAGCTTTAATAAATAAACTTCTTCACAATATTGCATTGTTATACGGAAGCGATTAACAAAAATGGTTTAATATTTTGGATTGTTCTTTATTACAGTTTTTAAGGCCTGACTTCAAATAATATTTTTAATTGTTACAAAAAAGGACGGACATCTCGAGTTCAGAAAAATAATAAGCTGCCAAATGTATATAAATTAGATATAAAATCTGGTTCTCTAGATTCTAATTTGATAATTACGTACACAATCTCATAATATGCAACAATTTTCTTCCCAACTGCCATTTTAGGCATATATAATATTATATCGAACAAAATCACGTGAGACTATGCTTAGGGAAAAGAAGTTTCGGAACCTATTTCAAAATAG
>NW_020653409.1:2481613-2505390 GCF_003589595.1 Hyposmocoma kahamanoa | reverse complement strand
CTTATATTTTATTATGAGGATACAAGACAAGATATAGTAGCAGGGTGGTGCACAACTATTATAACTAAAAACCTTCATTAGTTGTGCAAATAAAACATTAAAATAACAATAATAAAAAAGACTTGTGATATTTATCTTAAGACTAGCTAAATATTCTTTAAATTAAAATGAGCAAAATGTTATTCCAAAGATCTGTCTAATTCAAGTCGGATAAGTTCCGGTGAATTTGAGATTCTAAGGGTGTATTCAAATTAGACGTTTGTCTAAAAGAAACTGCGCTTCTAAATATTGTACTCCTTTAAGCGTCTAATTTGAAGGCCCTTACCATTGACTTTAATTGTAAGTCAATGGCCCTTACCATTAATAAATTTAAACAATATTTATAAACACAAAGACAATCTGTCGTTTAAAAACAGAATCAGGCATAGTGCAATTTCTGGAGTTCGTAATTCAAAATTTCAAATTGATTGCCCTGCTTTTCGTTTACTCCATTCTTCGTCTAATTTATCATCGTGCTTAGACAGACTTTTTAGTCTAGAGTTTTAGTTTATTTTAGATTCAGAATCTATTATTGAACCAACTTAATCTATTATTTTTAAAATTAAATTTAAATACTTTAGCAATTACAGTTTTTATTCCCAAAATTTAAACTTAAGTTACAATTTCAAACTTATTCTTATAAAATAGCTAAGACTCCGTGTTTGTATATTATGTATTTATATTACTATTTTATAATAACTTCTGTATTTGGCTTTATAATCTACGAGAGAGCGTCAAAGATAACTACAATATGTATAATTTATAAATTACATACTTTACATTACATAAATTGACTACTGATTTTTTCCATTTTAATTATTTTTTGGTAATTGTTTACTTTCCCCTTGGAAGAGACAAGCGGGACAATTATTTCAGATTTTCATACAATAATATAGAGACATCGTTTAAGTTTTGGATAGAAGTAACATGGAAATAGGGATACCACCCGTCCGGATTTGTCCATGTCTGGTTTTTTGACCTGCCCGGATTTGTCAAGTGTAAGGATTTTTCGGGTTAAGGCAACAATTTTTAGAATAAAAAGTAAAATATCCAACTCTAAAATTTGTAATAAAACACGATTTTCGACAAAAAATTTATTGCCCAGGCGCTTCTCCATGTCTGCGGCCAAGTGAGAGAGATTTTGCATTTTATTTTGTTACTTAAAAGTTCGGACTTTCTTGCAAATGTCAAGCTTTTATAATTCAAATTTCGGAATGGTAACCCTATAAAGAAAGGAACAACTCTCATCCACTTATGATGGTGATGGTTTAAAACGGCGGATGTGGAAAGTGCGAAGCTGAATTTACGCTCTGACGCGATAAATCAAACACGCGCCAATATCTGGGCGTTGTATTCGGGAGTGACCACAGTAATTCACACGGAAAGCCGGTCAGAAAAATCTTTACGGCCGTGAAATAAGATAAAAGGTAAAAGTTTTTCTGATCGGCTCAAAGCGAGCCCGTGTGAATAAATGTGGTAAGTCCCTTATGATGCGTATGCAATTCAGCCGCGTAAATTTCACTACATTTCGTGAACACAATTTACATCTACTCGTACAAAATAGCACTGGTGTTATTGACTATTTACGGTAGAGCTTTGATAACTTGTAATAAATCAGTAGTTAATGGATGTACTTTATCAATTTGTAGGGATTGAGAGAGGTAACCGTTGTGGATGTTTCGGAGCATGCAAAATTACTGATTGATTTTTCCATAGACTTCTTATTGAATATCGGCAGAAAAATCTTGTTGAAAATTATCCTGTGTGGAGCGCGACTTATCTGTTACGTAAACTGTCATTCCTCCCGCACAGCGCAGCTACCTCAGGATAGCACCACGATGGGGCGAGTTGTGTTTTTTTTCAACTCGAGTTACTCGAGTTTTGTTTGCTAACACGAGTTAACTCGACTCGGTGTCTGACAGAGCAACCGCGAGTCGCCAGTAGAACTCGAACGGTCCACCGGGTTGGGCACGATCGGTCACCCGACCGTGACTCGAGCGTGATCCGATGGTCGCCGAACCGCGATCGAGTGAGAACGAATAGTCGACGCGCTCTATGAATGAAGTATTCGATTCGGCGGTTACGTAACAGAGTTAACTCAAGTTCTTAAAAAAGTAACTCGAGTTGACTCGTTGTGGGAGTAACTCGAGTTAATCGAGTTAAATAACCCGACTCGTCCATCGCTACCTCAGGAACCGACTGTAGGGGAATTTACTTTCTAAGTAAAAAAAAAAAATATTAGAGCTCGGCCGCGGTCGCCGCCGCCTCTACGCCTTTTTGTCGGCATTTCATTTGTATTCAATATTGCATGCGTAGAAATTCTTAAAACAGTTACATAATTATGTCGGTCCCTGTTCGTGTCTTCTAACATGCATAAATTGACAGCTTTTAAATAATTTACAATCCATTACATTACATTTCTAATACAGGGCGAAAATTTAATTCCACGCAATGTACATGTCATGGGCTAAACACTCAATCTTTTTTGCATCGTAGTATGTCAATTTAGTAAATTACTTACATGTCATCGAGCTTGTCTCCCGCCGGGCTATAATCTACATACCTCTTTCGCTTCCTCCATTCGCATCAGTTTTTATACAGTATAATAATTTCCATGGTAAAAAAAATTAATCCTCATTATTTTGTTAAAGCAATTAATTTCCGCCCAATATCCATATAGTAAAATACATTATAAGTTAGTTAATCCTAACTAAAGCTTACTGTCATGGTCTCATTGCAACACTCAAAGACTATTCTAGGAAATGCATTATTTTCAATATAAATATAACCAATTTCTTAAATAATATCTCTTTGTTTACATAATACGCGACAAAGTTTCTCAAACTTCTATTTTTGTCTTAGTCGCTTTTACAGTTCTCCGTCGTGAATCGTAACTAAACTTTCGATAGCTGATAATATCTTAGAAGGCAGTCACTTTAAGCTATTTTGTTTTAACGTTGTATGAGTTTATTTACATTTTTAAGATTTATGCGTGGTTGTCACGATAAAATGGACATAATTAAAAAAAAGGCGGAAATGATCTTCAAACCTATTTCCACTCAAGAGTATAGATTATTCCATTCAAACGGACACTGAAGGTCGTATTCCAGAACTCTACTCAATGCTCAAGTCATGACTGGAGTATGATTTAAAGCACTAGAAATCATACTCAAGTCCTGACTTGAGCATTGAGTAGAGTTCTGGAATACGACCCTAAGAGCCTCTGCACAGGGTGTATTTTTTTACACGCGGAAGACGCGCAAATGAAACGCGTTAACGTCATTAAAACTAACTTGAGTTAATAAGTTCTTGTTCTTATTGTGGCTCTACGGCGTATTGTACCTCGTAAACGTGTAAATAATATACATTGCGAGCATAGGCTCTAAAACATATTCAAAGTTGAAGTGACAATTAGTTTATACACCATAGCGATCACCTGATAACAACGCTCTTGTGATCTATTTTTATTTTTAAGGGTGCGGTAGAGGATGCTGTCCGGTTGTGTTAAGTTAATATAACAATTACGTCTATTTATTTTTTTTTGTTGTAGTGGGCGTTTAAATTTTTTTTATGCCTAAATGGGCGGTAAGCCAAAAAGTTTGGGAAACTATGACTTAACTTGATGTTAAGCGACGATGTTAGGCTTGATTAACATTCACGCAGGACGGTATGGCAGTAACGAAATTGTACATGGCATAATGAACAATTATGCAACGTACAGTCTGTCTTTTTTGACGAATGGAGTAAAATGATAGTACATTGCGCAAAAGTTTAGTGTTGCAATAGTGTCGATAAATATTCTATCGACTATCGATTGAATGTTGGTTACGCTTATGCAATAAAAAGCCGAACATTTGTATCGTCATGGACCCATTATTCGTTTAACTATCAGGCACAAGTTCATTTGGGCTGTCCATTTTTGTTAAGTCCATACATACGTAGACTACATTTAGAATTGTATGTATAAAAAAATACAACGAGGGGAAATATTTTAAAGGTTTTCATTTTAATTCAATATAGAGAATCAAATTCTAAAAAATTTACTTCAAAACTAGGAGGCCAATGGTCAAAATAGGAATAAAGAAGGCAGTAACGCAATTAGTAATCATTAGAATGTAGTAACATTCACAATTCAGACATTTTTGGCAAAATGTAACCTTCTTTCACAATATTTTGATAAAACTGTCGACAACAACTACATGACTATTTAAAATTTTATGAAAACTGGCAACCCTGCAAATGTAATTTTACCCCATCTTCAAAAAAGTCAGGCTATACAAGTACCGCGCGAGAATTCTATGGAAGACTTTTGGCTCGTATCTAGTTTCTACGTTACACAATTGTTATACAGTTAATAATGCTATTGTTACGAAAATTCGCTTTCATTCCGCATTCTTATACGTTCGTCTAGCAAATGCCTATTCACTCTAAACTTGAATAGCCCTAAATTGTAGACTTCGGGAAGCAAAAATACCGGCAGTATATATATAATATTGATGGACGCATCAGAAAAGAAGAAGCAAAGCGCTTGGTAGTAAAAGAAAAGTGGTAAGTTTTAGGATAAATTGAAGAAAAATTTATATCTAAGACCTGGTATAACTTGACGCCTTAGTCTGTCCTGAAGGACGAAAACTTTCTCTACTAAGAATGAGTGGTAAGTTAATGACGTAACGGATAGAAAAATGGCCACCGTACAGAGATAACGAGTTCCCGCGAAAAATGTCAGAAAATTAATTTATTGAAGAAAATTACAATTTAAGATCTGGCAGTATGGCGCATTAGCCTGTCCTGAGGACGAAAAAATTTACAACTACTAATGACGTAACGAAATAGTACACCGGACTTTCTAGTAGAACGGTGGAGAAACAGTGAAGGTAGCACAATAATGTAAAGTTCCTGCGCACACTCTTTGAAATCTGGTATCCACTGTCCATAATATCTATCCTTTGGCTTTGAACGTGTGGTATTGTCATTTGAGATATAGGGTAAACGAATGCGGTTATACTGATTTTTTTTTAAACATACTTAATAGGATGATTAAATAAAATTATACATAATTTTATTTTGAAATGGTCCTAAAACCAGATATGTTTGGGAAAATATATTTACTATCTAATTTAGGAACTAACGGATAACTCACATATTTAATTCGATTTTTTGCTGAACATGTTAAGAACGTTTGTAGGTTCTTAATTTCTTCGCTTTCGTGGCGGTGATTGGTCGAAAACTTTTTCGTTATATCGAAACGGTTTGATGCTGATAAGCAATATTATTTTATATTTTATTATAGAAATTGAGATATTAATGCCAAATTGTAACTTGTCGTCTCGTCTACACTTTACATACATAAAGTAAGTAATTTGAAACCTCCAAATAATAAAAAATGGTAAAAACTGTTTACATAAATCCGTTAACCACGAAAAAATTTTTAGGCGCCATTTTCTCAAAACTATGATCATGTTGGTTGACACGTTATTGCTTAACATCATCCAATTAAGGACCCATTCTGGTTCGACACGTGCCGAACAAAAAATCAACTTAAATACTTGAGTAATCCGTTACTTTAGTTAATATGTCAGAGTCTCACGTTACTTTTCTTTTTAACCGACTTCAAAGGAGGTTCTCAATTCGACTGTATTTTTTTTGGATATTTACGCGATAATTTCTGAACCGATTTCGATGATTCTTTTTTATTGGAAAGAGGGTACCTCAGTAGTGGTCCCATTTAAATTTGAAGAAAATATTCCACCTCTAAGGGTGGCAAAGGATGAATCCGGATTCGCGCACTTTCCGGTAACCAATTTCAATAAAACTAGATGTAATATCACGTACTTTTGAGGTCGGTTTTTTAGTACTCTGTACTGAGATTATTGAAACTATCTAGTTTATTGAATTTTCGAAAGTACCCTAATTTTGCGTTTAAATAACAAATTATTCGAACATGCCATAGATGATTAAAATGTACGTTAGATGTTGCAAATGCGCGTACGCCTTTACAATAGCTTAATATGCACAAGACAATTAGAAAACAACTACAATTAATAGATTAAATAATATTTTCATCTTCAAAAGCAAATAAAATTTACAATCCGGCGTTTATTTTACCTTATAATAAATACTATAATAATCTCTTTTCTCTTATCATTTAAATATTAACGTAATATATTTTACTGTTGAGTATATTTATTTTAATTTTACACGACATAAGTAAATGGCAGCTATTAATAAATAAAACGAACTTCTCATTTTTATTATGGGATTTTTGGTGAAGAAATATCAAGGCCTCAGTTAAAAAAAGTCTCTAAAATGTACACAATAGATTCGATACTGTAATAAAGTTGAAATAAAATACTCGTTTTGACAAATGACTTCGCTTTCAACTTGCCACCAATTCTTGTAGGTTATGGGCTGAATTAACTATCTAAACAATGGTCGTGTCGACTCTAATAAACCAATGTTTAGAACCCCATTTAACGCCTCCTTTTGCTTCTATTAATTGATTATCCATTATCGAACAAGACGCAAATTGGCATTGAAACTTTTTCCTGATTTAAAATTGCGTAAGTATTTTAAAGTTAATAATAATAATCACGCACACACTTATAGCTCTACACTAGGGAAACCCTGTATCGCGAGTGCAATGGACACACAAATACACAACCACAAATTGCACCCAAACTCACGAGAGAATTAAATGTGGGCTATATAAATATTTCTTCCGGCCCCGGAATCAAACCCGGGACCTCTGTATGGCAGACCAGCATGGTAACCGTTCGGGCAGTTAATTAAACATTATCTTTACATTATTTTGGATAGGTGTCCATCGTACAAATTCAGATTTTATAATACGCATACGCATTTTCAGCATTAAGTGCCCTAAGATTAAACAATGTTTGATTGATTAAAAACTATTATGCAATTTTGAAACTATTATACTAAACGTCTTTTCCATATCTTTGTTGGGAATTTAGATTTGCAAAACCGGAGGAAAACTTTTTCTTCGATAATAACACTATTTTTGTATTCTCGTCCTTTACGACAAAAATGCGAGGTGGCTCAAATTATGTATTCGGGACATTGACTTACAATTATATGGACGTCGGGTCCGCGCCAAAAAGTGTCCCAACTTATAGGGCGTTAAAATCGCATACAGAGCGTCATTCACGCTTTAGTCTTCATTTGTTCGACTGACAGTGAAGTAAGCAAAATTAGACAGTACTGCGATGACATTACAATTTAAATCTAACGTTTTAGCTTTTTCATATTCCTTTACATGTCACTACGTTTAAATAGGTTTACTTGGGACATTTTTTTCGTGGTTTTTGTATTTTTTGTACCCGTCGTCCATTTATTTGTAAGTCAATGATTCGGGAGTATATTTGAGGCCATGAGAACCATAGTGGCCTAACTCATTTTTTTACAATATTGAGTTTATGATTTTTTCCAGTTCAAATTGGTCATTTTGATAGAACCAGAAAGGCCTAAAAGTGATACAACGAATTTTCACTAGATGGCAGCATAATCATTGTTATGGTTTTTAGTCTGTGATCTAAATTTGAGGTGCCATACTGGCCTAAGTAAGATAGGCCACTATGGCTTGTCCATTGAATTAGGCCACTATGGTTCTCATGGCCTCATTTGTACTTATGTAAAGGACCAATCTGGGGGTCTAAGTTCGTCTACAGTCTAACATCCATCAGAAAAAAATACTGTCAAATAAGTAAAATAGGACCAAATAAAAAACCAGCGTGAAGTATGAAGTTTCATTCGTGTCATGCTTCTTTTAATTGGTCTTCATTGACAGTAATTGGTTTCAGACGGAGAACTACAGGCACATGGGACTTGTCAACTTATGTCTCAGAGTGACGGGCACAGTGGCAGTGGCTCTCAGATCTTTGCGATTTTAACCTCTGAGTGGCACTGCAACTACTATGGACAGGCGTGTAGTTTACCATCAGGCGCACGACTTGTTCATCCCGTCACTTGATATTATAAAATAAAAAGAACGGAAGTAGAACCCCCGTCTGTTAACAATATAATGTCTTTTTATTTTAAGATGTTTTGCTACACAAGCAAATTAAAAAAGTATACTTGTTTTCTCAAACAAACCAGTTAGCAGCGATTATGGGACATCTAAAGAGGCTAAAAAATGTCAGGCAACAAATATACGCGATTTTAAACTAGGAAAAATTAGTCTCATTGTGTAATAATCGCGAAAGTCAGAGCGAGTGGCGAGAACACGCCCATATTACAAATTTAAAAAATCTGCTTATCTTAACCTACAATTCGGAGGTGCTATACAACCGTTCGCTCTTGGTTGTCACTACGTGCTTACTACGTGAAACAAGGCAATTTTCAGTGCACAGTCTAACCTACAATCGTTGCTTAGAGAACTAACAAATGTTTGAGCTTTTGCGAAGGTACTTGTTCAGATTTATATTAGAGAGCGTTTATAGTTCTGTGCCTCTACCATGAGATTACAGTTATAGTTATCGCTAGCGGTTGTTTCTTCTTGTGACCGGTAGAGGCGCTGTATAATTTGTCATACAAAATTCTGAATTAATAATAATTTACGCGGTCGCTTGCGACAACCGTCACAGTAAACTCGTGGTAAAGGCGTAGATCTAAATTAGAGAGCGTTTATAGTTCAGGTTGGGTTTCTGAGCGAGAAGACGAATCTGATTCCTACTATATCTTTCTAATTTGTGAGTTATATCAACTATTGTTCCGATAAGAAAAGTTAAAGGCTTCCGATCGGCCAGTTGTGAATCGCAATTATACGCCTCGACTCGGAAGAGACGCAGTTTCCGATCGGGAGAGGCAATCAAAATCAAGCTGCAGATCTATATTAAGCCGGGTACTAATTCGGTAATTGTAACATGACAGGTACAGTAGGCAATAAGGTTGTAGCGTGAAACCGTCTTCACTCGCTAGAATGAGTACCAGGTTATCGTCGGCTAACTGCGAACCGCACGCTTTCGCTCGCGGCAAGCTCTCGAACAAACATGCAATTGTTACCGTTACGTCGCTAGTGAGTTTTAGCGGTTTTAGAGAGCTTTTATAGTCTTTTCGTATCTACGGCTGCTTTAAGACTCTATACCACCTCAGCTCGAATTCAATTCAATCCAGGTCGAGCGGCCGGGGCACTGGCTTTATTACAGAATTTTTTACAAACGAAATTAAAGCTATTTCAAAAATGTATATCGTATAATAATAATAATAATAACGCACACACTCAACATAGCCCCGCACTAGGGAAACCCTGTGTCGCGGGTGCCATGAACACATACATAGACAACCACAAATTACACCCAAACTCACGAGAGAAATAAATGTAGGCCATACAAATATTTCTCCCGGCCCGGGAATCGAACCCGGGGACCTCTGCGTGGCAGTCCGGTATGGTAACCGTTCGGCCACGGAGGCAGTTCGTGCTCTATTTAGTTAAGTTGATATTTAAAAAAATCATTGGTATAATGTAAAGTTATCAATTGTTAACAGTGGTTTTCTTGTAAAATTTCGAGGTAGGTTTGTGTTTTTTTTCTATAGTGAAAATTTTTATGAATCGCGTTTCCACGCCATATAGTAATCAGTGTATATCCACAATTTTACTATATACTTTTTTCCAAAGTGATTGTTAGAACACTATTACAGTTATGCGAAACCAACCAAAGCCATTTGAGGTTGTGTAGAGTCTTAATCGAGCCTATTTGAAATGTTGACACCAAAACCCATTTTGAGCTTAAAAACTCGAAATCCAGATAACGGATTCAGTCGAAACCGGTTTCGAAATGACACTGTTATGCTACGGGCATGTGGGCAATGTTATCTATAATTCTTGTAGCAAATTATCTGCAAGTGTACTTATGTGTAGTTTGCCTCTGTCTCCCATTGGAGTATTGCAATGGTTGTTTACGTTGAACAGATCTATTGTACATATAACAATTAATATATTCGATGTATTTTTCTTTTATAACTAACAATAAACCTTCACAAAACGCTGTATAAAACGAGACAACTATCGCCTACAATACAATACTAGTGGTTCTAGGCAATCGGCAGTATTACGTTACATATTATTTGCTTTTTAGAGTTAACGATTTCTTAATCTAGTTTTTATAGGGGTAAACTTTTGATTCGCTGAGTAAACATATACGACAATTGATTGTAATATTTGGCTAATTCAAAGAAGTGGCAGCCTCACTCGAGAAAACCATTTTTGAATACTATTTGTTATTATTAAGTAATTTAGAAAATTGAAATGCGGTTGCATTCTTGACGTGGACGTGTTGAAAGACGTTGAAGATCTGCTTATTAGTAGCAGTAGAGCTTCTTGTGAAAGAGTTCGGGAAGAACTGCCACCTCGCCTATTTCCGCCGCCAAGCTGTAATGTGAGCATTACTGCGTTCTGGTTTTGAAGGGTGCTGGTGAAATTACAGGAATTACATTGGACTTGTCAACTTATGTCACAGGGTGATGGGCGCAGTGGCAGTATCCCTAAGATCTTTGCGATTTAAAGCTCTGAATGGCACTGCAACTGTTATGGACAGGCGTGTAGTTTACCACCAGCCACAAGACCTTGTTCGCCCCGTCACTTGATATTATTAAAAAATATATTTAAAGATAGCAATAACAAATAAAATAATTTGTTTCTTGCTATTTTTTGTTTTTTTTTAGCCATGTAAATCTAGTTTCTTATGAAAACCGCTAAAAGATGTAAAGCTACAATTTACATACGGAACATCGCCATTATGCGGACTTATGTTATTATATATTTGAACGAAGCTGAATGTTGGCAGAAAGTAACGTTATTATGCCATTATTAAAACGTTTTATAAAACAAATGATATTCTAAAAATGAATTTCTCATTCAAAACTGCGCGTAGTTATGTTTTTTGTCTATTGCTTCAGCAATCGAAAGTTCACCTTTACAATTATTATTAAAAATCATAATACAAAATTTTGAGTAGGTACATAATAATAAAAACAATAAAAAAATTGCTAAACAGTATTTGTCATGTAAATACATTTCAAATAATCTTCCATAGTGTTGAATTCAACAATTCAACACTATAGAAGTTTATTATCGGAACATAATAATAATTCTTCTATCTCGGTTTTATTGGGCCACTTTTATCGTTACAGAGAAGAATATGAAAACAAACTACCACACCAAATAATTTGGCATGAGATGGTATACACCTCATCGATACTTAAATTAAAAAAATTAACTAAAAAAAATTACAAGTCGCTAAATTTTAACGCATTACGAGTATAATTTTGTGCTAAAACATTGGAAGTTATAATTTTGACCACTTTTCAAAGAGATCGATAAATAAATGCAATTTAGATAACATAGCTTCCTTTCCAGAAGATAATTTTGCCCTTACATTATTAGAACATTATCTTAAAGACCGAGTTTGGTCCTTATACATTAAAATTGAATCTTACCACCTTACAACACGCACAATCGTTGTTCGAAAGAAGTGCACTTGAGCTGAGGTATTTAGTCTTTCAATTCCCTAATTTTGCCATCGCTTAATAATCCTTATTCTTACACGCGTGCGATAGGTTTTAGCTTATTAGCAAGTAGAAGTAGGCCATTATTTCTATGTCTAAGGACATTTAAGGTTATCTTACACACGTGTACGGTATTTATTAACAGAATAATTAGTATAAGACACCGTGCATTAGTATCACATTAACGAATGTGTTATATAAGACGTATAGCAGCTGTATAAGAGCGGCTATACAGCCAATTAAATGTGATGGACTAAAAAGAAACAATTGCTTACAGATTGAGACAACATGCCGTTCCGTCTCATTCGTTTGCATCATCCTGATCTCTTTTACAAGCAAATAGTATGATTTTGGCCTTATAATATATAAGATAAAATATATTTTTTATTACATTTTTATCAGGTCTCATTTTGTAAATTTAAAGCTGTCTCAAATTAATAAATAAAAAAAATTATTGAAATGAAGCCGAAAATTTGTTGCGTCTATATATAGTTTTTAACGATACACTATAAAGTAATGGCTCTGGGCCAAATTATAGAAATGCGCTAAAGTCTTAGATTGCTGTATGGTGTACAACTGTGTTTTCTTACAATGCAGTTTTGCTAGATACACCAATAAGCAAACACGAACATTCGGTTCACGGGCGTTGCGATAGCTTTTTGTTTGAGACAAAGTACCAATGTACCAGAGCTAACACAAAAGTAATAGGTATAGGTAGCCAATATAGTATTGCGGTCTGCAAGGCGTAATTAACACAGATATGAATCTTATCTGTTCAGACAGAGGTGCCGTGTGCGCGCTCGGCGTCGAGGGTGACGTCTTCGGGCGAGGCGAGATCGGCGCGCAGGCGCACGCCGCGGCCTGTCAGCGTCCAACGACACGCCGCTCGCTGTTCGGCTGGTGATACTCTATAATAATAATAATAATAAGGCACACACTCAACATAGGGAAACCCTGTGTCGCGGGTGCCATGGACACACACATGGACAACCACAAATTACACCCAAACTCACGAGAGAAATAATGTAGGCCATACAAATATTTCTCCCGGGAATCAAACCTGGGAGCTCTACGTTGGCAGTCCGGCATGGTAACCGTTCGGCCACCGAGGCAGTAACTCTGGAAAGTATTAGCATAGTGTAACAAGACAAGTACGGTAAAAATAGTACATTATACAACAAGTGCATAAAACGCGCCATTTTACCCGAAACTAGTATATCCACCCGAGCCGCAGGCCGAGTGTGGATACCTAAGTCGAAGATAAAATGGGTTTTATGAACGAGTTATGCAATATGCTTTTCACTTCGATTGCGAGGAAATTAAATAGCAATATTACAAATAAACGATAATTTAATTAAAATTGAATACAAAATTACAACAATTAGACATATTAAATGTGATGGTTTTTTATTTTATGCAGTAGAGCATAAAATCCTATCTTAAGCAGCCTACACCCAGCATAAATACGAACTTTAAGAGCACGAGAAGTGAAAAAATCTTTTATTATATTGAGTAATGATGATTGACGAATTGTCCAAGCAGGTTGAAATTGACCTTTCTAACACTAGTGTTGCATCGGTAAAGCGTCTGATTAGTACTTTGTTTTTTTGGCGAGGAGGTAATTACCCAGTATAGTTAGCAGTTATATAATTTAATGCTCATTAACTTAATGTGTGTCTATCGGCGAGGTCCTAAAATTGGTTCACCGTTGGTCTTCCAATAAGTTAAAATAAAATAGAAAATACTACTTGACCTACTTGATTGCGAGTTTCAGCGGGCAAGCCACGGCGCGTGTCGACCTAGTGTAAACGCGCTATTATACCAGAGGACAAGTTAAGATCAAAGGAAATGGTTCTATACAATCATGTTCTTGTTATTTATTTATTGAGCATTAGCTAAAAAGCCAGGCTTAATAAGATAACAAAGATTGGTAGCAGTAGAGGTCCTTGTGAAAGAGTTCGTCCAGGGAAGTACTGCCACGTTGCCTATTTCTGCCGCCAAGTCGTAATGTGAGCTTTACTGCGTTCCGGTTTTGAAGGGTAAGGATGCTGGTGAAATTAATCACATGGGACTTGTCAACTTATGTCTCAGGGTGACGGAGGCAGTGGCAGTGCCCCTTTTTGTGATTGAAACCTCTGAGTGACACTGCAACTGTTATGGCGTATCGCTTACCACCAGACCCACTTCTTGTTCGTCCCGAAACTTGGTATCATAAAAAAAAAACCAAAGAATTAATACACTCACTAAATCGTGTGAAAATGTGACCACAAAAACTCCCTATTATTTCCCACGTTTTCAAATTTTGATTATTTATTTATTGAGCATTGACTATAAAGCCATCAAATTAAAAAAAAAAGTAACTCAATGTAATGTAACGTCAACTAAAAACTAAACCGTGTCTCTGTTCCACCATGTATTCGGGCGTGTTTTAGTAAAGCACTACCGTTATACAGCCTATAGTCATATAAGCGTTTTAGTGACTTATACCACCTGAGATCAGTTTCAGTGATCAGAAAGTCACACGACACTAGAAACTGTTTTCTAGTGTCGTGTGACTTTGTATCGTCATCACCAAATGTTATGCAACCTCTCGTCACATAAAGGGTTCCATAGTGAGTATTATTAGTAGCAGTAGATCATTGTGAAACGGTAACTCCAGGGAAGTCCTGCCACCTTACCTATTTCTGCCGCCAAGCAGTAATGTGAGCATTACTGCGTTCCCGTCTTAAAGGGTGCTGGTGAAACTACAGGAACATGGACTTTGTCAAGTTATGTCTCAGGGTGACGAGCGCACTAGCAGTGCCCCACATTTCATTGAGATTTAAAACTCTGAGTGGCACTGCAACTGTCATGGATAGGCGTGTCGCTTACCAACAGGCGCAGGACTTGTTTGTACCGTCGCTTATAAAAAAATGTACCTGCAGAGCCCAGCTTCGGGTTCGGGGTCAGGCTCGACACTGTCTCTGGTATCATGTGACCTCGTGTCTTCATCGTCGGGTGTTCCTTCGCTTGTTGCTTCACTTGTAGCCTCTTCGCTGCCTCCGCCACGATATCGCTCCACATAGTCTGCGTTAAAGTGGTGATATTGAACTAATTAATATACTTAATAAACTTATTAATATACCTACACATTTACGGAACATGTAAAATGTGACAATGGCGCTGCGTTCGGTTATTCCAAGGACGCTGTCAAAATAAAATCAAAACATCTTTATTTGATATCCTTTTATTAATTAAACACTGCTATTAATTTATAAGACAGATTACCCTGAGAAGAATGAGTGAGAACTTTTATTTATATTTAGGTATCATTTACATTATTTGATAGCTCCCATGTACGTTGTTGTAAGTGAAAATACCATTTTTTGTTTTTTTTTAACTTAAATTATATATCCTTTTTTATGTATATTGCAGGTTCCATATTTAAAGGTAAAACAAACCACTGAGGTTATGTTTACCTTCAAATATGTTTACTTTCAAATATAGAATATATATACATATACTTTATAATATACATAGGACAGGATATAGTCAAGTTAAAAAGCAAAAAATGGTATTTTAGCTTACAACAACTTTCATAAGAAAATTTATTTCAAATTTTAAGGATTTTTGTCATCCAACTATGCAAAGCTGTATGTTTAGTATAAAGTTCTTTATAAATCTCGTAAATTGCTTTGGAATATCAACCGGGTTTTATTATGGAAGAATATAAATTGCAACTTAATTGAATTTGTGACCTTGTGAAGACTATCAATAAGCTACTTTGGCTCAAGCGAGTGACGGTGACAGAGCCAAAAATTAAAAAAAAAAATCTGCTTCCATGAAACAAGCGTATGGAACTACGTTCCCTTCCTCGTTGAATTTAATGGACAAAAGTAGAACTCTATTGAATGGCTTAAAAGTGACGTAAATATTGACGTGTTACAAATTTTATATACACCATTTTAAATTTAATTGTTTCGGGAATTTTTCCCGAAAAATTTGAAAAATAGAATTTCGAAGGCTCATATTATGTTCTACGTTTAGAAATAACATATCTTTTAAGTTGTATTTAGCGTGAATTATAAAATAAAATTGTAATTGCAAAAGCAAGATAAAGAAAAACGAAATTGATTGTGATAATGGATTGGAAAACAGCGAAAAAAAATCTTTTGGCTCCATCGTCTTCGTTCGAAGTTACTACTTCAAATTTTGACAGATGTCAACGTCAATTGTGTAAAAATGTGGTTTTAATTGCTATACCTCCTCCTCCTATCACAGTATGTCCCGTTCTAGATCTCAGAGAAACGGGGAATAGCTGAAAACCAGTGCTGAGCAAGGCTTACGGAGCTGAGCCGTTGCCTTTTGCCTCAGACTTCTATATAAGATTTTTATACATTATGTTTTTGTATCGTTAATGAGGCAATAAATCTTTTTATTATTATTATTATTACAATTATCCGGACAAATATGTATTTTTCTGAAAAATGTGATTTTTTGAAAATGGAGGGTTTTCCCAACTATAAATACCTCGCCTATCATCGGACTCAGGGGCGTCCTCGAGACTCTTCAATATCTCAGCGCAGATCTCGGAGTCTAATGGCACGGGATTATCGGATTCTCTGAAATAGAAACAAATATGATGTATATGATAGGGCACTCGTCGCGAGCGGTGGTATCGCTCTGGGAGAGTCGTTATTTTTCAATTAAGAGATCTACGATGCGAATTACTACGGCGGCATATGCAGGGTTAAGAGCACGTCAACTTGAGACTTAAGATTTAAATTCAACTCTATGCTGCTTCTGAACCTGTCTAAAGCAGAGTTTGATGTGTACTGAACTTATGATATAAATATCAGAAGTCCCCTAACGGTTTTGTCTCGTAGACTATGTGTATTTTTCTGTTTTGATAGACCCTGACTTTGTAATATTGAACTTTGACACAGTCAAATGTATGTTTTTCTGCTGACACAGTGCAATTCGCTTAGATAGAGTTGAAAGTTGATTAAGAAAATTAAAAATACACAGGTTACTATTCAAATATGTATACCCATTTATGGAAAGCCAAAATAATGGCGAACAATGGCGAAATCATTGTTAAAAGAATTCTAAGTCAAAGAACCATTTATTCCATAGGTAAAATAAAATAAATTTACACTTCAAAACGTCACATTTAAGATACTGCTCGTTCACTACGCTGACTTCCCTGAGAAGAACGAGAAAGAAACTCTAGGGAAAAGAAACTCTTTTCATATAAACTTAAATACTATGGAATACACTTTGAATCAAATTTGTGAGGAATCTAGAGACATCATTCCGTACATATATATGTAACACGCAGTCTTCAATTTTTAACCGACTTCAAAAAAGGAGGAGGTTTTTTGAACCGACTGTTCGAAAGAGGGTACCTCAGAAGTGGTCCCATTTAAATTTGAAGAAAATATTCGACCTCTAAGGGTGGTAAACTAGGGGATGAATGACTTTTTAGGTCGGTTTTTTGGTATCTGTACTGAGGTATGTAATATGAGTTTTCAATCAAATTATTTTTGAAGTATTTTTAAAATTTTGGAAATTATAATCTTAATATAATTGCTCCGGAATTTTATTGTAAAAACGTATACAATTTCCCATAAAAGGGTCTTGTACCTTAGTTATAATTCGTTAGCGTCTTCAAATATCATAATTACAAGACTGAACAAAACATATTCATTAAGTTTTTCAAATTATACTAAAGACCTGTCGAATACGTCTGAAATCATATTTAAATGAAACTCTCGAATGACTAATTACTATGTAACCTGATTTTTATGTACAACTGTCAGTTTCTTAACGTTGAGCGACATCTAGCCGTCAAAACGAGATTTTCAGTACCTACGTATGGATAGGTCCACATTAAGTTAGTTCACGTTATATAAAATGTACTGATTCCACCGATTTGCAATAAAAGATTAACTGCTTCATTACAAAAAATATAGTAGTGTAAAGGAGGGAGTTTCTTTCTTCCGTTGGATGAGGTTACCAAAACAATCCAAATGAAACTCCAAATTGCTCAGAAGATTTTTATTTTCACCTTGTATGTCGCCAATACAATTTCACCCTATATGCGGAAGGTCAGGGCAGTTGTTCCCAGAAGGGACTCGACTCCTGGAAACCGTTCCGCGAGATGAGGTTTTTCACCGTATATGAGCGTACGAAATGTCAGAAGATCCGGGTAGCAGTTCCCAAGAAGGGACTCAATTCCTGGTTGCCTTACTGAGCTCTCTGTATTCTCCGATTTCTCTTCACATTAACAAAATTGTGTTCGAGTAGTCACCATTCCAGGGAAAATTTTAACACCGCGATTCAAAAATAACGCCAAATGGATCAATACCATCTAGCGGATTCTTAGAAAACTAAAAGTGAACAATCTGGTTTAAGGCTGTCCATTAAATAAAGTAGGTTTGTTACAGTAGATAATTCCTTCTCGAACTATGTCACGCGAGAAAGTGGTAAAACTGACAAGACAGTTCCCGATATCAAGGATAGATGGCACGTTTCACAAAAAAATAAGTTGGGTCCGAGTCCGAGAACATGTATTAACTTAGTTTTCATTTTTTATGGCTTAGCTTCATGCTTTTTGACCATTTAGTTATATAAAATAATTTCCTCTGAACTTACGTTACGTCACGAACCCACGGCACCATTCAGCTTCTATTAACTCTGTTTGAGGCTTCCGTAGTTTATTTTGATATAATAATACCAGACTTATCTGAATTCTAATCCCAAAACCAAATTTGTCCAGTAATTTAGTTTCTATTGTTACATATTTTTCATAAACAGACGCATACGAATTATGTCAACAAAAATGTATACAGGAGGTCGCCATTGTTCTTTTGGTCACGGCGTGTCTAAATGAGATCCACTCTCGTGAATTCCTGTATACATCTCGTGCACCCCCAATTACTTTAAGTTACGCGCTTTAAAGAATGTTAAGTAACAATATTTGTTATTAGAACGTTGAAGGTAAACATCATCGTGATGAAACCTACTTGTCTATGACCCTTAGAAACCGTGTTCTAATCGGCATGGGATCTCATTAGTATAGATCCGTGCCCAGCAGTGGGAAATAAAAGGGTTTGAGTCCTAGGAGTAGCGAAGACAGAGCACGTACCGGTTGTGGAGCACGATGGCGACAGTGGCGGGGTGCGGCACGGGCGGGTGGTGCGGGGCGCGCGGGCTGAAGGCCATCGCCTCCAGCGACGGCGGCGGCACGCGCGGCGCGGGGGTACCGCCCCACTCGCCCCACACGCCTGCGCACACGCACTCTCTCATTGTACTCGTACAATTATAATTCAACCTAAACTTTTGCATCCTCGCTTTAGTTGGCATGTAAACCACACTATTCGTAAGAGTTCTTTGTACTGATCTTAAAATTAGTTTTCAGCTAGTTGTCATGTTCTAACTTTAATTCACTGCTAAGCCGGTACCGATTTAAAGTTAAGAGTCGATACTATCTCAGCTGGTTTCCAAAATTTTCCCGTACTAATACGGTTCATTTGGCTTGGGTGGAGCGGTAGGGACACTGGCTTTATTTCTTAATGACACGTTCAACTTTTTTTTTTCACAAACGAACTTAAAGCGACTTGAAATATATATATATATATATATATATATATATATAGTATACAATACGTATTTTATTTAGTTCTGTTAATATAAAAAAAAAATCATTGGTATGTGTAAAGTACCTACTGGATACAGCAGCGTTCTTGTAAAATTTCGAGGTAAATTTGTGTTTTTTCAAACGTGAAAATTTTTAGGAAACGTGTTTTCACACCATATAGTAAACAGTGTATATTCTCAATTTGACTACATATTTTTTCCAAACTGATTGATTCAACACTTTCACTGTTATGCGGAAACAACCAAAGCCATCTGAGGTTGCATCGACTCTTCATGCTCAAAAAAATAGCTGAGGATACATGTACAGTCAACAGTACATGAAGCTATGCACTTTTTTCGAATATTGCCTCCAGAGCAACGGAACAAGATATAGTTAGTAATTATTATCGACACAAGGATCGAACGAACCCAAAGAAAAGGTTTTTCGAACCGACTGGACTCAAACCAGTGCCTGTTGCCTCAACGTGGCTAGGTAGTAAAAACATCATGAGAATTAATAAAAATAAAGTATTGCAACTGTACACAAGGTCACGTACCGGCGGTGTCTCTCCTCCAGTCATCCCTCTCTGCCAGTACATCGGGCGGCGCCTCGTCCCTCCCACACCTCGCTACCCACACTCTAGCGCCCTCACCGCTCTCCAGCTGCAACCTGGCTTCGTTCTCTTCTAACGCTACTAGCGATTCGGCGTCGAAAACCTAGCGTACATAAGGGTCAATTTTGTGTACAGTTCCAACTAAAATTGATGAACAATTAGTGATTGAACTTTAATTCCGTACTCATTACTAGTGATACAGCGTCACTCTTAACAATTTCCATCTTATTACGATATTATCTATTAATCACTATTTATGAATTCTGAAAATAACAAAAAAGACACAACTATGTCATGTTTCTGTATTCATTATTAATTATAGTCCATTTCACATACGATGGGTACTAAATAACATTTTGAATTTTTTACGTTACATGCATACTATTTTTAATTACTCTTAATAAGGTTACAAAAAGAAATAGTAAATTTGTTACAATAGACCAAAAACAAACAATATTTGTTTCAATCGTAGTATTAAGTTAAAATTACAGTATATAAAGTAGATGGAAACTGAAATGATAAAGATAAAAATAAATTACGCCAACTACTTGATGCGTAAAACGGAATATTTATCCATAGAGATTTACACCATAGAATCTATAAATCGAATCGGCTATTGTGTATCTCGCATTAATACGTGAGCATACACCTTGTATGCCCGTCCTTTTCTTTTGTTTTGAGCTTTGCGTAATGTTTTTTAGGAATTTTTTTTTAATAACGCACACACTCAACGTATCCCCGCACTAGGGAAATCCTGTGTCGCGAGTGCCTTGAACACAAACATCGAGAACTCACGAGAGAAATAAATGTAGGCCATACAAACATTTCTCCCGGCCCGGGAATCGAACCTGGGACTTCTGCGTGGCAGTCCGGCATGGTAACCGTTCGGCCACGGAGGCAGTTTTGACGGAAACGAAATAGTGCAAATTTCGTTTCGTTGCTGTTAAGTTTGTTTTTGGTTGTCGTTGATTTTGTAAATTGTTGTAGTTTTTTAGTAACTTAATAACATAATTATTTTATTTTGTTTATTATTTGTTCTTAAGCTATAGTCTCTAATATCGATTCTTCATTCGTTTTAAACTATCTCGATAAGATGTTTAAATCGATTTTTTTTTCATTCGATATTACATCACTACATCTCTAGAAATTTCAAATCTCAAACGTCACTGTACCGCGCTATCTGAAATGGACTATAGTATGTGCAATAATATCACATTAGCCCTACAGAGGCTGAAAAGTCAGATTGCCTGACTGATTGTGTACTTTCGAGCCACATAATTTGCTTTTTAATTCTTGCAATTACGGGCGCTGATGCTAGTGGGCAGTAAGTTTTTCTTTAATCTAATTACATAGTTTATTGTTAGTAGATAGATTTAAGTCTTTAGTGCAGGCGGACAGAAATTTCATTATCATCCTTACTTTATTTGCCTAGGCCTGTGAAAAGATACAAGGGCCATAAACTAAAAACTTTGTGTTCTTTTATAGAAAATAATTCAAATATTTCCGTGTATGTTTGAGAAAAGTCTAAAAAATCTAGTTATCAGTTTCTAAGTAGTGCGTAGTCATTCGAGCTGCATCATCATCAACCCATTCATACGTCCCACTGCTGGGCACGGGTCTCCTTTCATATGAGAGTTTAGGCCATAGTCCACCACGCTGGCCAAATGCGGGTTGGGGACTTTACACGTTTTCCGAGGGTTGTGAACCTTCACTGAAAAGCTCATGATAAATTTCAAATTAAGTTTCGCACATAAATAACTCACAGGTGCGACCCGGGATTCGAAACCACGACCAGAGGGTCGCTTGAGAGGCAGCAGTAGGTCAAACCATTAGGCTACTAATGCTTATTTCGAGCTGCATTACGATTGCAAATACAGCCAGTGTGCTGTTCGTACAGTCGCGACTGCAGCTCGTGTGAATACATCCTAAGCGCCATAACCCCTAATCTAGTAAAGTACTACGATAACGCTATTATAACAAGTACGATATAGCTTCATTACTCGTAGTCTTGTCTTGCATCTGGGGGGTCGTTCACCGTCCGATATTTGTCCAAAATAATTACTGTCAAATAACCAAATTATGAGACAAAGTATTACTTATTTGACAATGACACCTACCTCAACGAGTGTGTTAGCTGCGAGGGCATGCCAATCTCCTGGCTCCAGCCCTCGAGCCGTCCACCAGTCTTCACTCCGCGCTGCACTACTCCATAACCGTGCCAGTTCTAACGCAGACGCTTGAACTGCACGCTGCAATATTAAAATTACAATTAGTTATAAGTTGTTTAACAACCTCAGTAGCCGAACGGTTAACATTGACTGCCACGCAAAGGTCCCAGGTTCGATTCCCAGGCCAGGAGAAATATTTGTATGACCCATGTTTATTTATTATATTTGTATATATTGTTTATTTCTCTCGTGAGTTTGGGTGTAATTTGTGGTTGTCTATGTGTCCATGGAACCTGCGACACAGGGTTTCCCCATGTTGAGTGTGTGCGTTATTATTATTATTACTTATTAGTTGTGAAAATAATAATATTTCTAAAAAAGATAAGACACTTTATCTGTGTACAGTGCAATTCTGCCATCGGCTAACTAAATCGAGACTAATTGACAAAATATTTTTTTGAGATATCATAAAAAACCATTGCCCGGTTTTAGAATATTGAAATTGTTTAAAGATATTTCAGCTTTGCATCGTTATGGTAAGTTCCGATAAGTCGAACGCATTAACTAATTTTAACTGTTTTTAAAACAGAATTTTGTGCTCTATTTTTTGCTATTTAAAAGGGATATTTAACCATTTGTCGTTTAGCCGCATTTTAGTTGGTGGACGGCAGAATTGAGATTATGTCAAAAAGACTAATCACCTAAAATAGATTAAAAGGGGTGTGACGTAATTTTTTTTTTTGTTATATTTGTCGGGGGTTTAAAAAAGGGTCCCCGCATACCAATTAGGGCTTTCACCCCAGGACACACGGCATTGAAAACTTCGAAAAACTCGGCGATTTTCTGCCATTTTCGAGACTTCAATATCGAGACTTAAGTCATTTAGTTTAACAGTAGTAAAAAATCTACTAAACCAACAGTACTTTTTATTCTGGTTTTATGAATATGGGCAACACTCAGGGTCGTATTCCAGAACTCTACTCAAGGCTCAAGTCAGGACTTGAGCAGACTTGAGTATGATTTCAAGCACTGGAAATACGACCCCAATGGCAAGGACTTGAGTATGATTTTCAGTGCTCACTGCAATATTCAAGTCCTGACTTGAGTATTGAGTAGAGTTCTGGAATACGACGCTAAGTACATTACAACCTTTGGATATTGAAAAAAGATACTAATAAAATCAGATCTTCTCTATCTGAAACTACATTAATTGCCATTTGTTTTTTACGTGTCCACAATAAAAATGAAAAACTTTCAGAAATACTATCACAGATTTCCAATAGATAGCGCTACGGCTAAAAATCGTTAAAAACCAGATACAAAAATCCGACCCGCCTATTATATTAAAATTTAAGCGAAGAATGTTATTTTACTATAGCCACTGTTTTGCTGGGAGTGACATAAGTTGACAAGTCCCAAGTGCTTGTAATTTCACCAGCACGCTTACCCTTCAAAACCGGAACGTAGTATAAGCACATGGGATTTGTCAACTGTATGTCTCAGAGTGGCGGGCGCAGTGACAGTGCCTATCAGATCTTTGCGATTTAAAACCTACGAGTTGCAACTGTTATGGACAGGCACACGCCTGCTTATCATCAGGCGCACGACTTATTCGTCCCGTCGTGACTTGATATTATTAAAAAAACCCTGAGTGGCAGACCAGCATGATAACTGTTCGGCCACGGAGGTGGTTAAAGATAAATAAATGTATACAACTGACCCTCAAGTCGTGTGTGGTCATCCGCACCCGCGCTCGGGCTGTGTCACTCAATCCCAAGGCTAGTTCTCTTCTTCTCGCCGAGACTTTCTCCCGCAA
>NW_020653409.1:2475399-2476613 GCF_003589595.1 Hyposmocoma kahamanoa | reverse complement strand
AATCCCAAGGCTAGTTCTCTTCTTCTCGCCGAGACTTTCTCCCGCAACGACGCTGTTAGTTCTGAACACTCCTTTTCTAATTGCTTGTATGCACCCGTCTGGAAATTCAGGAGCAGGGTTTTCTTTAACTATATACGTCGTTTTTGAAATGATACTGAAACTAGGTAATTGAGAACCTTAAATATATCGAGTTACACACAAATTCAACTTGACCTCAAGAAAACAACATAAATGTATTTTTTTTACAAAAAAAATCGACACGATCGAGAAAACTGACCTCAAAAGTTCGTGGAATTACATTGATTTGCCAAGTTTTATAGGAATCGGTTAACGGAAAATGCGCGAAACCGGATTCATCCCCTAGTTTGTTTAAATGACAATATTGAACTACCCTCTTCCCAAAAAAAGAATCATCAAGATCGGTTCACAAAAAACAAAACTGAGTTATCGCGTAACCTACATACAATAAAAAAAGTCGAATTGAGAATCTGCTCCTTTCTGAAGTCGGTTAAAAAAGATAAAGTATTTTTGTATATTTACTTTATTTTAAACGTTGTAAAAGTTGTGACGGCTACTTAATATGCCTGATGGAGGAGCGGAGAAATAAATGTCAACTCGCTGGAGAAATTTACACCAACGTAAGAGGAGAAGCATGCGAAGGACCTTGGCGATCTGCACGGAGAAGGGGCCGAAGCAGGCGTCGACGAAGTGCGCGTAGTCGCGCAGCGGTCGCTCGATGGCCAGCTCCAGCTCGGCCGCCCACTGCGCCAGCGCCTCCAGCTCGCCGCGCGCGCACACCGCCGCCAGCGCCTGCGCCGACCTGCGCGTTTACGGGTTGGCTCTGAGACTACGAAGGATTGAATTGAGTGGCCCCACGTGGCGGTCTATGGTCCAAACCCTCCCCTTAAAGGAGATCCGTGCCGGTAATTAATTATTCAGATTACTACACGGTGTATTTATGTTATATTACATTTATTGTACACCACGTAAATTGACTATCAAATTCGGTTTACGGTATTTTACAGAGTTCTTAAGTTTCTTGCGATTGTTACATATAAGAAATGAAACTAATTTTTTTCGGATTTAAATCGCGTATATTTGTTTTTTCAAACAAACCAACATTTTGGATCATTTACAGGTCTAACCTAACCCATGATGTAAAGATGTATGTTTAGACAGGAAAAATGGAAATCTAGACGGAAGCTTTAAAGGCG
>NW_020653409.1:2459184-2475389 GCF_003589595.1 Hyposmocoma kahamanoa | reverse complement strand
GTAGAAATACACTCATAGCACCACACTAGGGAAACCCTGTATCGCGGGTGCCATGTACACATACATAGGCAACCACAAATTACACCCAACTCACGAGAGAAATAAATGTAGGTCATAGAAATATTTTTCCCGGCCTGGGAATCGAACCCGGAATTGAAACTGCGTGGCCTGGTAACCGTTCGCCCACGGGGATACTTTGACAGTCAATTAAAAGCCATGGCTAAAGCAATCGGCCGTCAGATGGCGTTGATAGTAGTTTTCACATTACACACTCACCAACTAACAAAATGCAAGCGGAGAGCGGGCAAAGTACGACAGCACATATTATTGCAGCAATCGGTTGCAGAATTCCCAGTATGGCGATCTGCCAGATTAATACTTCTAGCAAGACGAAGAATCTGAAAACAGTAGTATGTAAATTAGGAATTTTTCATAAAATAAATTAAAAAAAATTGTAATGTAAATAAACTGCACAAGGAAATTAACAGATTTTCCTAAAGACTCAAGATGAAGCAGTACGGTCTTTGAGCCTAGTCTGTAGACTTTGTGCCTGCTCAGTCGTTAAAGTGAGCGATCTGATCTAGTTCAATCGATTTACTGAATTAGTTCGGTCTTCAAGTTCTTTTAGTTCATCAACTCCTTCATCGTACATTAAACGGACGATCCTAACTAAAACTTTTATTCAAATGAACTACTTCGGACTTTTAGTACGTATTATTATTAGTTCTTTACCAAATAGTTATGCACTTGACTAAATATTTAAAAGTACAATTTTGTATGGAAACGGTACTATTTAATTAACCCTATAAATACAACTCATTGTTGAGTGTTACGTATTACGTAGTTAAACTGACAATGTTCAGTCGAGCATTTCATTCACACTGGTTCTAAAAGCAGTGAACGAACACTAATTGTCCTGTTTGCACAGTTCCTACTGAAATAAGGTGAACTTTAAGATCGCTTCGCGTCTTTAGCTCTGCAATGAAGAAAATACCTTACTTCTACTGAATTAGAAAGACCCGTGAACTATTAAAATCGTGCAAGTGGAACTAGTTCATTTCGGTCAGTGTCGGGATTTTTTCCTAACAGTTCGTAGTTCAAGAACTACTCAAGCCCACTAATCTGTCCTTGTTAGATGACGAAATAAAACTAAACGAAGTAAACATATAAAAACTATGTATACATTACATCTAAGAAACTAACCTATTAAGCTTAGAAGGGTCGGGACAGTCCAGATCGTAAATAAGTGCATTAGTAGCGTGTACAGTCAAAGTTAACAGCGGCATCCACACAGGTACAGTCGCCGCTGCGGCTAGCGACAGTCCACTACCGAGCAGAGCAACGATCGGAAACAGCAAGAGTAGACAGAGGGAGCCGAGGCCTCCCACTACGCCGTAGTTCCAGAGGCGATTGGCTTGACGGCTTAGACCTTTACCTAGGAGACCTGCAGTTCAAGTAAATGAGTTGTTCATATCTTATATTACAACACCAATGAAAGTAACTATAGTCTGTCTTTTTTGAAGATGGAGTAAAATTACAGTTTATTGTGCAAAAGTGTTGCTCGCTTAGAAGCAGCTAGGTTATTTAAAATTTTACGAAAACTGGCAACCCTGCTAATGTCATTTTACTCCAGCTTCAAAAAAGACAGACTATAACTGTTGATTATGAAACGTTGACATGAAATTATTAAGTGCATCTATGTATGTATAATGTAATAATGATGTATAATACTTAATAGTTTGACATTGATAGTTATTATTTTGTTGTTATTAATTGATTGATTATTCCTTGTGCATTTCCAATGATAGTGTTATAATTAATTTAAATTTAAGCAAAATTTTGCGTGTCTAGTCAGGTAAAATATTATAGTGTGTTCCATCTTTCGTTCACCATGTTTTAAGCAAATAAAATTTCATTTAAACAATTTTGACGATAGAGAGGTGGTAACCCGGTGCCAGAATAGTTGCTTTTCATTTACGAGAATTAAAGCTATAGTGAAACAAAACTAGAGGTTATTATGCAACTTCTGCATACTTGAATTTTTTTTTATAATATCAAGTGACGGGACGAACAAGTCGTGCGCCTGATGGTAAGCTACACGCCTACCCATAACAGTTGCAGTGTCACTCAGAGCTTTAAATCGCAAAGATCTGAGGGGCACTGCCACTGCGCCCGTCACCCTGAGACATAAGTTGACAAGTCCCATGTGCCTGTAATTTCATAAATCAATTGTACGGTGCAATACCGTACATAGTGTTAATGCAGCATTTCACGTATCCATGCGACACTTAGTTATATATAATGTGAATAGCTTCAAAAGTTTGTGGAATTACATCTATTTGCCAAATTTTAATCGGTTACCGGAAAGTGCGCGAAACCAGATTATGAAAACTTATAGAGGTGGAATATCTTCTTCAAACCGAAATGGGGCCAACTCTGAGGTATCCACTTTCCAACAAAAAAGAAGCGGTAACACACTTACAAAAAAAAACACAGTCGAATTGAGATCCTCCTCCTTTTTTTGAAGTCGTTTAAAAAATTACTGTTAATGACTTTAATATAATAATTACCAGTTAATGACTTTAATATAATAATTACCAGTTAATGACTTTAATATAATAATTACCAGTTAATGATTTTAATATAATAATTACCAGTTAATGACTTCAATATAATAATTACCAGTATCGGGTTCTGTTTCGAATCTCGTCCTCTCCTTGGAGACGTGGCGCCAGAGTTTCAGTAGCCGCGACCACATAGTCTGCGTCTCGCTGCTCCGTTTGGGGAACAGTGTTCCATTAACCTGTTACAACAGATTTAGTCATCACCGTACTGCCCTCTTCGTCACACCTAACGCATTTATATTTAGGTATCTTGTGAGATATTGGTACTTAATGTTTTTTCTTTGAAAAATGTCAAATAAGCTGATTTGATTTTAGACTTTGAAAAAATCTATATAACGATTCATGTGTGTGGTAAATATCTAATAACCGGCTTGAAATCTTAGACCTAGAATGATAGCGTGTGTTAATTCTTCTTCTTATTTTCATGAACATGGCGGGCTGTAGCAGAATATCAGCGGCGTTGTGAAACAATCCGCCATTGTGCTGAGCTACAGACCTTTTTATCTCGCACCACTATTTTATGTTATTAAACACTGTGTAGAACTTTATATCTTTATTTCTACTTATTAATGTGTGGAGATAAATAAACGATTTTATTATTATTATTTTACTTAACAATAAAAGGATTTTAATAAACGTTTTCTTGAGGTATTGTTTTTCTAAAGGGTTCATGGTCAATACTATGTCGTTCATTGTAAAAGTGAATTATGTCTTTGTAATTAAATTTTGAAATAATTAGCTTTTAGCAAATTAATGTGTAGTAATTTTAGTTCACTGAGTAAACTAGTAATGCCAATGTCCCCCCATGATGGAAAGAGGAAGGCGGATGCCCCAAGATACCTGACCCCCTAGCCGACCTTTTGGTGCTGACAGTCATCTTACGCATTCAACAGAAAAATGTTTACGTCATTATAAGAATAATATTGTCTGATGTCAATCATAATGATATAATCATTAGTAAATATATTATCTCATATCAATTTATAGTCAAGTAGTACTAATATTTAGGTCCGTAAATAGACCTAAGGATCTTTGGATATGGTGCATTCACCTGGGAGAGCTCGTAGTCGGGCACGAAAGGTTTCACGGCCAGCAATGTACGAAGTGCCAGCGGCGAGCACCACGGCACCACCACTCCCAGCACGAACATCATGTTCCAGCTCCAGCACCACGTCCTAAGGACAACGATAACGTTAAACGGGCAAAAACTGACGCCATTGACAACGTTAGTCGCCTCACATCTTTCTCACACAGCTGCCAATCGGCCCGTGCGCAACACATTTGTCCGAGTTTGCGTGAAAATCTATCCACAACTGCGTGTGAACAAGAAATTTAGTAGCAGTAGGGCTTCTTGTGAAAGAATTGGTCAGTGACAGACGCAGTGGCAGTGTCCCACAGATCTATACGAGGTCTACAGACCGAACCCGACGACACAGCGGCTTGGTCTCTGAGGCCTTATTTCTAATCTAATCATATGACATGATTTTAGAAACAAGGCCGCCGACATCATCCCGCTCGTGTTGGCGGGTTCGATCTGTTGACCTCTTATGCGATTTAAAGCTCTGAGTGGGACTGCAGGCGCACGACTTGTTCGTTCTGTCATCTGTCGTCTGTGTATCGTAACAAAAAACCTCTAATAAATGGTGTTTCGTTTTTCATGATATAAAGCGACAGGACGAACAAGTTGTGCGCCTGGTGGTGAGCGACACGCTTACCTCTAACTTATAGTGCCACTCAGAGCTTTAAATCGCAAAGACCTGAAGAGCACTGACAATGCGCCCGTCACCCTGGACAACTTCCTTATGCCTCTAATTTCACCAGCACCCTTTCCCTTCAAAAGCTAACAATTACTGCTTGGCGGCATAATATGATATAGGTAAGGTG
This sequence comes from Hyposmocoma kahamanoa, assembly GCF_003589595.1. Taxonomy (NCBI): domain Eukaryota; kingdom Metazoa; phylum Arthropoda; class Insecta; order Lepidoptera; family Cosmopterigidae; genus Hyposmocoma; species Hyposmocoma kahamanoa. Next base: position 2,470,881 of record NW_020653409.1, on the reverse strand, counting down.
GCAATACTTCCCGGAAACTCTTTCACAAGGAGCGTTACAGCAACTAAATGCTGTTGTGTTGCTGATGACGTCATCAGACACTATAAGGTTTGACTTATGCGAGTTCAGTTTAACAATGCAACATTAGCCAATGGAATCAAAGGAATTGACAGATAATTTGGGAGAAACGACTACAGTAAGTTGATGGCGCGTTGTAAACCAATCTGTAGTATCGACAGATCAATGTTATTGCAAAAATAAATTATATTTTACAAAAGTACGTAGTAGTGTATTGCTGAACAACCTTCGAAACGTGAAGAAGTAGCTGTTTATGTAAACAAACCTGTGCGCTAAATTGACAAGTCTCCATCCCGGCCATCTGGTGCTGGTATGCCTCACTATCTCCTTGTCGACCAAGAAGACAGGCTGCGAGGGATCAGACCTCGGAGTAACAATGGAAGTGGCCCTCGTCGACAGGACGGTCGGGATCCGTTCGGATCGACCGCGGAAGTGACGTACTACCTGCCAGTTCTGAGGCAGCCAGATGCGAGTTGACCATCGGAATTCACGAGTTGGCGTTTTTGCTGCTCGTAGCTCCTGTCAATGAACTTTTATTTTTAATAAAATGGACTTGCTCTTGACCACTACCTAGCACTGGAGCAAAAATACGATCTACGATGGAACGAGCTCGCCCAGAAGTTGCCTATTCAGTCGTACCATAAAGCAGACTTGCGCTTTGTACAAAGTTAAAGGCTGTCTAGGCGAGAAATATCGCTTAACCATATTAAGGAGGTTTGATGATTGATCAACCTGACTGATGACGAATTTATAAGTACTAATCGGACTTGGCCGTAAGGTTTCAGAAAGTCAATAACCTTTTTTAACCGATTTAAAAAAAGGGGGTTCTCAATTGTACTGTATTTTTTTGTGTGTATGTTACTCGATTACTCGGCATTTGTGAACCGATTTTGATGATACTTCTTTGTTGGAACGAAGGTCCATCAGTATTGGATCCATTTAAATTTGAAGAAAACATTAAAAAAATATATGAGGTCGGTCTTTTTCAGCGTTTTTTTTTATAATGCCAAGTGATGGGGCGAAGATGTCGTGCACCTGGTAGTCAGCGACGCGCCTATCCATAAAAGTTGCAGTGCCACTCAGAGCTTTAAATCGCAAAGATCTTTGGGTCACTACCACTGCGCCTGTCACCCTGAGACAAGTTGACAAGTCCCATGTGCCCATAATTTCACCAGCACTCATTATTGCTTGGCGGCAGAAATAGGTAAGATAGCAGTACTTCCCTAGACGAACTCTTTCACAAGTTCTACTACTGTTGTGTAGGGCGAAGAATCTTGTCTTCTTCTTATGGAACCGATGGCGTACATCGTAATACTTGTCAAAAGGACTTGCTAATGGGCGTACGGTATTCGCTGATTATTGCCCAGGTTGCGCCAGGCCTCACCCCGGACACTCCATACAACAGTCGAAAATTATTTACCTACTACTACATACAGCAAGGCGCTATCTGCACACGCGCAAATTTGTGCTTGAAATGGCAGGGTTACCCTTCACTTTCTCGCACTATTACGTTACGTGGTCAGAGCGGCAACATAGCGAAAATTCTAACGCGAATTAATTATCTATGATTCTATTCATAGAATCCTAATAATTATACATGTCTATTAGGTATTTATATTGATATACTATTATATTTTTCATTCATTCACTAACTAGAGTAATATTGAAGATTTATTTCACAAATATATTAAAAGCACTTAAAATGTTATATTTCGAACATGTACTTTTAAGTAAGGTAACCAAGGTATTTGAAATTGCTTGTCCAAGTTTAGTTAATAATTAGATATATTCACTACGTAATATAGATCGGCAATACGAATGAAAAAACTCGCGAAGTCATGGCGTCTCAGTATATTGATATAATAAATTTGTATTTTTTATAAATACGTATATTACTCTGCAGTAAATAAATGAAGGAAACGATAACTGAATGAGTCTCAGACATAAGTTTTTTTTTTTACTTACTTCGTTTCATCTTTCGGAAAATGATAATAAACAGCCGTACACAGCACAATTCACGACCATTATAAATAGTAACGATAAATGATGTTTCATATTAACGTACAAGTTTCGTAATGAATAAATGAAAACTATATTCAAATATCAAAGCCGTCTTCGCGCGAAAACAGTTCGCCGGCAGCCTTGTTGTCGTTCAGTCAATGTGACGGCAATGTACGAGGCGTGGTGCAGTATCTAAAACTAGGGAGGGGCGGAGAGTGTCCGTTCTCTTATTCTTTATTCTCTGGCCAGGAGTACAGGAAAGGATTAATAATAACGTACACACTTAACATAGGCCCACACTAGGGAAACTTTGTGGCTCAGGTGCCATGGACACACGCGTAGACAACCACAAATTACATTCAAACTCATGAGAGAAATAAATGTAGGCCATTCAAATATTTCTCCCGGCCCGGGAATCGAACCTGGAACCTGTTACCTGAACCATGGTAACCGTTCGGCCACGGAGACAGTTAAATGGTAGGAAATTAGGAATGGTAATTTGTGCGGGGAGGCTCCTTTCGTGCACCCCGTTAATCTCATTACATTTTTTATTTTGACTGAGACTGTATTATTATTGTGATTTTTTGTGAAACTTTCACTAGTTTTTATCATGATTGCACCGTAATATTGCTCTAACCAACTGAGCTACGGGTCAATTAACGAGTAGTCGAAATTCAGATCTTTCTTGTACTGCATTTAATGTTTTGTCGGCATTCTACGCAACCAGCACCTGACTGAGACTTTTTTTTTGCTCCATTCCAGGAAGCATTAATTGTGGAGTGAAGAACCTAGTGAACTTACCTTCATAAGTAAAGGTTCCCGATCCCTCAAAAAGGCGAGATCTCGCAGAAGGAAATACCGATGTTGGTTCAGCTTGTGCATTTGCATGGCAGAGGCGGCGTCTTCAATGGGTGCCCAGCGGAGTTCGCTCTTCAACTTCTGAGCGGCGATGGCCAGTTTCTCCTTGCGCCAGGCGTGGGCGCGGGACAGAATTGGGTGTTTCGCGCATATGCGGGCCTCTGCTGTGGCCAGGCCTGCTTCCAGCTTGCGACAGACGCCTTCTTCCGCTCTGGAATTTATTTTAAGTGCATCATTTCTCATGTCTCATAAAACCATCATTCACAGACTAATGTTCACTACCTAATTTTCGAGGCAATTTTTATTATTCAAATATTGAAATACATTCTCGTGTAATTATTAAATAATATTGCACGATAAAAAATCAAATAGTTAAATAATAAACATTGCCACGGAAATTAGGTAGCGAACACTAGTCCGAGAATGACCGAAAATTGATCTCACAAAATGACGACCTCAGTGGCGTAACGATTTACAGTGTGGACGTTAGATGTGGAAGTCTCTTTCTTCTATATTTATGTAAAAGCGCTGGTTTTGAATCAAGCCGAATTGAAGGAATTTTTCTTAGTGTTCGACCTTTGAATTAATAATTATACATATATTATTAATAATCAATTTCATAAAAAATATATATATTGGACTAAATTGAACGTAAGAGCCTATGCACACTGCGCCGACGACGCGCAGATGATGCGGTTGACACGATTCAAACGTGATGCAGTTCGCAGCGAGTAAACCTCTACGCACACGTTCATAAATTCAGTGGCGACGTAAACGTCGTAAATTTGTGAACATCTACACGAACTACAGCGCGTATGTATGTGTATACAATTTTAGTTTTCTTTGTTAATTTCAGTTTTTATTAGCTTTTTAAATGAAGCAACGAAAAAATATGCAAGCACGCATACTGTGTCTTTTTAAACGTATGCAGAAATAGATTTAAGGGACACCACTTAGCAACTGAGTATGTTATTACTATTAGTTTTTGGGTGTTTATTTGCAAACATTGACTAGAAGAATGTGTGAAAAGGATAAAATCACAGGAAAAGTTGTCTTCAACATGAAATTCTAAGTATCAACTCCAGTGGAGTATATAAGCTTCTTGCTTGCAACGCGATACAGACAGAGCTTCTCGCGCGCGAGTGTATCGCGTTTTACGTCTTTTCGACCGTAAACATAAAATACGCCTTGTGTATAGGCTCTAAACTGCCTCTGTGGCCGAACGGTTACCATGCCGGACTGCCACGCAGAGGTCCCAGGTTCGATTCCTGGGCCGGGAGAAATGTTTTTATGGCCTACATTTATTTCTCTAGTGAGTTTGGGTGTAATTTGTGGTTGTCTATGAATGCGTTCAAGGCACTCGCGATACAGGATTTCCCTAGTGCGGGGATATGTTGAGTGTGTGCGTTATTAAAAAAAAAATTCCTAAAAAACATTACGCAACGCTCAAAACAAAAGAAAAGGACGCGCATAGAAGGTGTATGCGCACGTATTGATGCGAGATACACAATAGCCGATTCGATTTATAGATTCTATGGTGTAAATCTCTATGGATAAATATTCCGTTTTACGCATCAAGTAGTTGGCGTAATTTATTTTTATCTTTATCATTTCAGTTTCCATCTACTTTATATACTGTAATTTTAACTTAATACTACGATTGAAACAAATATTGTTTGGTTTTGGTCTGTTGTAACAAATTTACTATTTGTTTTTGGAACCTTATTAAGAGTAATTAAAAATAGTGTAATTGGTGTAATTTGTGGTTGTCTATGTGTGTGTCCATGGCACCCGCGACACAGGGTTTCCCTAGTGCGGGGACACGAGTGTGCGTCTGTTATTACTATGTACCTGTTGACGATGGCGGCGGCGCGCAGCTGCTGCGCGAGCAGCGCCGGCACGTCGGGCCCCAGCGCGCGCAGCGGCTCGCTGGCCAGCACGGCGGCGCACACGCGCGACACGTACTCGCGCATCGCCGCGCCGCGGACCTCCTGCACGGAACGGGCCTTCAGCCACTCTCGTGGGTCTCGCACCCACCCACCAACCCCAACGGCCACAAGCAACATTTTTGGGAAACTGTTTCATTTGAAAACAAGAGCATACATAGCGACTCACGGCTACTGTTTTCCGAAAAATTTCAAATAGTGGACAATTTATCCGGAAAAAATCTCGAAAAATTGGAATAACTAGAAAAATATTATTTCGAAGGCTCATATTATGTTCTACGTTTAAATGTCTTTTTAAGTTTTGTTTAGCGTGAATTATAAAATAAATTCGTGTAGCTCATAACAGCGAAAAAAAAACTTTTTTTAATGGCTCCATCGTTTTGGTTCAATTTTTGACAGGTGTCAACGTCAGATGTGGAAGATGAAATTATTTTTCTGAAAAATTAGATTAATTTCAAAATGGAAATTTTCCATTATCCAACGCTACCCACGTCTACGCGACACGGAGGGAAAGTACTTTAAATATTGTAATTAAGATGTTTGGCTTTATCCTCTGTGTTCCATAAACGACACGCCCTGTATATTAATTTTTAACCGACTTCAAAAAAGGAGGAGGTTCTCAATTCGACTGTATGTTCTTTTTTTTTTGTATGTATGTTACGCGATAACTCCGGTATTTGTGAACCGATTTTCATGATTCTTTTTTTGTTGGAAAGGGGGTATTTCCATAGTGGTCCCATTTTATTTTGAAGAAAATCAACCACCTCAAAGGGTGGCTGTTCACGCATGAAGATTCATTTTTATAAATAGCGCCTGACTTTAATTTAGGAGCAATTACTTTTAGCAATTATTTAGTTGATTTTGCTATTTCTCCAATTCAAGGCGTATTTCCCTCGATATACTTTGAGTAGTGTCGTAGTGAGAACCTATTTTTATTATCTCCAGTATCAAGTCCTGTATAGTGGCGAACTAGAGGATATTTCAATGAAACTTAGCAAATAGATGTAATTCCACGTACTTTTGAGGTCGGTTTTTTTAGTACTCTGTACTGACATTATAATTGTACTTTTTTTCTAAAATTTCATTTGTCGGTTTCCCAAATTCTTTTTAACATTTGGTCACTTTATAATTCAGGGTGCGATTTAAACTGCGGTGCGGCGTAAACTTAAAAAAAATGCCAATAGGCCAAATTTGAAAATGGTTGCTTTACAATAAGGAGCTCTGCGGTCCGAATTTTTGTGACAGCATACACCTATGCATTTTTATTTCTTATTTACGTACGTTTGTGAATCTTTAGTTGCAATACCACTCACGAACGGTGAAAAAAACACCGTCGAAATCGTATGGCGGGCTATAGTGTAACCCTTATTAGAAAAAAAAAAAATCATTGAAAGTAAATATGAAACATGGACAAATGTTGTTGTATATGATGTTAGTAATATAGTCCTGCCAGGTTGTTAGTATTGAAAAAATAACCTTGTATTTATAACTATTTTGTTTTGAAAATGAAAAACTATTTTTATAAATCGGATGTATGTGTAGAGCAATCACAAAAGCCTAGGAACTCGATATTTCGTTTTGAATTTCCTGTTTTCATTTATAATCATTCCGTGATTTCAGAGGGAGGGATGATCCGCTCCATATATATTACTTCGTTTAGTTAAATATATTCTATCTATTCCAATCTCTCCTAATTGGATATGAATTCTTGTTGTCCGAAACAAACGTATAATGCAATCTCAAGAATCAACACTTTGTAGTGTTTTCAGAGCAATTTCAATTTATTTATTAACATTGTTACAAGAAAATGTCACATTTGACAAGTCAAAATATTATAAAAATGATTGAAAATACCTAATTCCTACAATTTCATTAATAAAATTTATTCAAACAAATTATTAAAAAATAATATAAAAACAATGTAATTGTCATTTAAAACGCTAGAATAATATAAAACAAAATGCATTAACATACCAATAATATAACAAAATTCAGTCTTGTGTTCATAAATGTCGAAGGTAAATATATTGTAAAAATCCTTCAAATAATTATAAAAATTGCCCTTCATACAGAGAGAATTCTAGGAATTCCTTAATTTTGTAAATTTCGTGCAACTGAGTGGATTGTGAGGGTGAGAAGGTACCTCTTCGATGTCCTTGAGAGGCATTTTCTGGCTGGCGAGCAGCGCGGCGCGCCGCTCTCGGAAGTGCAGGAACCAGCCGCGCGACTCGCGTTCCAGTATGGCTTGTAGGTGCGACGCGGCCTTGCGCAGGATGTCGCGCCGGTACAGACGGAGATCCACCTGTAGTATGCAATAATCTGTTACCGCTTTTCGAACGTTATTCAATTGATTGTAATATTCAGTTTATTGTACATTACGATGTTTTACTACCATTTGATTATTATTTTTTAATTACTGCAGCAGTTTGTTATAATTATTAACACAAAGATGTAACACTAAAAAAACCTGGCTGAGTGAAGAAAAAAGTTGTTAGAAACCAAAAACAAATAGCTGTAACAAGCACATAGAATAATTCAGAAAAATAAAAAAAAAGAGTGTCAGGTGCGGTATAGTGAAAGCACTGGTTCGAATGCAACCGGATCGAAAGAATTTTTCTCAGTGTTCGTGCAGTGCCCCTCAGATCTTCGTGATTTAAAGCTCTGTGTCTTGTCTTGTCACCAGGTGCACGATTTTATTTTATTTATTTTTATTTTTTATTTTATTCAATGAACAAAGTTTCAACAGCATTCTTATACTTATTTGACAAATGTGTTTAAGCAGTACAAAAGCCAATTACAGAAACTCACTATGTATACAAAACATGTGATATTATTATTACAACATTGGGTAGAAAAATAAATTTAAATTGGTACAATAAGAACTGAGTTCACAATTAACTGTAAATTACTGATATCAATTGTCGTGTATAGGTCTGTGTAAGTATATGTGTGTGTATGTGTGTATGTGTGATGGAGCGTGAGTGTCTAGTTCGCCTCCCCCTATTTCCTCAGAGAATGTGCTAGGCAGGTAAAACTAACAATGAAAGAAACTGCTCGCATCGTTAGTGCTTGCAACTCGGCTTACATGGCGCACGAAATCGACGCAAATAAAACTGTTTAAGAAAAAAGTTAAATTAAAATTTAGATTTGTTCGCTACTTAGAATTATAAAAAAATTTAGAATATTTACGCTACATATTATACGAGTATGTATGTAGAATATTTTCCGATACCTCGACTGCATGAAGTTGATAACGATTTCACGCATTAAGTGCATGCAGTTGAAACCGACTTAATGCAGCTGAGATCGACTGCATGCAGTTGACGCGTGAAGTCGTTGTTAACTTCATGCAGTCGTGTTCTCGACTGCTCGTAGTTGATTACGACTTCGCGCATTAACTGCAAACATGCAGTCAATCTTTTACCAACCTAACCGAAGAGTGAGACATAGTGAATCACTCATTTTTTTAAAATTTGATTTCATTCGGAACGGTAACTCTATGAAGTACTTATACAGGAGAGCATCAGACATTTTGATATATTAATTAATAACGCTAGCGTAATTAGGAAACAACTGAATTTGTCGACGCCAAGTTTTATTTTATATATAACATCAAGTGACGAAGTGAGTAAGCTACACGTCTGTCCATGACAGTTACAGTGCCACTCAGAGCTTTAAATTGCAAAGATCTGAGAGGCACTGCCACTTCGTCCGTTGCCCTGAGACATAAGTTGACAAGTCCCATGGGCCTGTAATTTCACCAGCACCTTTACCCTTCAAAACCGGAACACAGTAATAATAACATTATTTCTTAGTATCAGTAGAGCTTCTTTTGAAGTGCCACATTACCTATTTTTGCCGCCAAGCAGTAATGTGAGCATTACTGCGTTCCGGGTTTGGTGAAATGACAAGCACATGGGACTTGTCAATTTATGTCACTCCCGGAAACCGTGGCTATAGTAAAATAACATTCTTCGCTTAAATTTTACTATAATAGGCGGGTCGGATCTTTGTATCTGGTTTTAAACGACTTTTTAGCCGTAGCGCTATCTATTGGAAATCTGTTAAAGTATTTAGTAAAAGTTTTTCAAATTTATTGTGGGCACGTAAGAAACAAATGGCAATTAAGTAGTTTCAGATAGAGAAGATCTGATTTTATTAGTAACTTTTTTCAATATCCCTAGGTTGTAATGTACTAAGCTCTACAGTGTTGCCCATATTCATAAAACCAGAACAAAAACTACTATTGGTTTAGTAGATTTTTTACTACTATTTAACTAAATGACTTAAGTCTCGATATTGAAGTCTCGAAAATGGCAAAAGAGTTTTCCGAAGTTTTCAATGCCGTGTGTCCTGGGATGAAAGCCCTAATTGGCATGCCGGGACCCTTTTTTAAGCCCCCGACAAATATAACAAAAAAAAAATACGTCACACCCCTCTTAATCTACTTTAGGTGATTAGTCTTTTTGACATAATCTCAATTCTGCCGTCCACCAACTAAAATGCGGCTAAACGACAAATAGTTAAATATCCCTTTTAAATAGCAAAAAATAGAGCACAAAATTCTGTTTCAAAAACAGTTAAAATTAGTTAACGCGTTCGACTTATCGGAACTTACCATAACGATGCATAACTGAAATATCTTTAAACAATTTCAATATTCCAAAACCGGGTAATGGTTTTTTATGATATCTCAAAAAATTATTTTGTCAATTAGCCCCGATTTAGTTAGCCGATGGCAGAATTGCACTGTACAGAGATAACGTCTCTTATCTTTTTTAGAAATATTATTTTCACAACTAATAAGTAATAATAATAATAACGCACACACTCAACATAGGGAAACCCTGCGTCACAGGTGCCATGGACACACACATAGACAACCACAAATTACACCCAAACTCACGAGAGAAATAAACGTAGGCCATACAAATATTTCTCCTGGCCCGGGAATCGAACCGGGGACCTTTGCGTGGCAGTCAATGTTACCAGTTCGGCCACGGAGGCAGTGAAACCACTAACAATTAATTGTAATTTTAATATTGCAGCGAGCAGTTCAAGCGTCTGTTACGGTATAAATGGCATATTGAAGGTTGTTCGCGTCTATACTTGTTATAGGTATACCTGCGTCCTTTGCGGTGTGGTGTAAACACAAGGTACTGGAGGCGCGTTGCGCGGGGCTTCGGTCTTCTCGGCTGCCGCCCGCCGCATAGCGCGGCTCACCCACGCCGCAAGAGCCACGATATCTTCGCGGTGTTCCGGCTAGGGATTCACATGAGGGTACGTAAAAGGTTTGTTAAATACGAGAGACTTAGAAAAAACCTCATAACAAAACAGAAAACTTATAACAAAATAAAAACCTTATAACAAAGTAAAAACCTTAAAGCAAAATAAAAACCTTATAACAAAATAAAAAACTTTATAAGTAAACAGAAATCTTATAAGAAACAGAAACCTTACAAAAAAGCAAAAAAACTTTGTAAAACTACTTTTTGTTTAAAGTTTACGTAAGTAAGTTAGGAATATCTGCACAGAATACGCCTGGATAGGTATTTCTACCAATTTCTATACTATATAACATCACACCTTTGTCCAGATGAAAGGGTAAGGACAGCTAGTGAGAGTGCAAGGTCTTATGCAGATTTGATTACCTCTGTGGCCCAGTGGTTGCATCTATAGGCGGTAGATGTGGATGACCCAGTTTCGATTCTCGAGAGGACCAACTTAGATAAACGAACTTTTATAAATTTGTTCTGTTCTGGGTTCTACGGGTAGCGACGTGAAGATATTTTTGTTGCTCTGATACTCATCAGTACGGGGAATTTCCTAGTTTTAAACCTGGTGATTGTTGTAATTTGGCACAATAGTATTATTATTATTATTAACTCTATCAAAAACAAACATAACAAATATATTCGTTAATAATAATATATTCTAGATTATATAGAGATAACCAGATTATAAATAAAATGGCGGTTAATGACAATAAAACGGATACCATACCTTACAAATAAGTTCAGCAACTAAATAACGCGATCGTTCTTCTCTGATTTTCTTTTCCAGATCTCTAGCTTCTAGGGACGGCATTCCGACGGCGAGGTCTACGAGTCTGAATAAATTATTTAATAATTAATTAAATAAAGTTCCGAACTATAGACTTCATGCAGCCGAGATCGACTGCATGTGGATAATGCACTTTCTATGTATGTTACTATATTATACTGTAGTCCTATATTTCCGTTATATATCATATTTCCAGTGGCAGTAGAGCTCCTAGTGAAAGAGTTCGTCCAGGGAAGTTCTGCCACCGTACCTATTTCTGCCGCCAAGCAGTAACGTGAACATTACTGCGTTCCGGTTTTGAAGAGTATAGGGTGTTGATGAAATCACAGGCACATGGGACTCGTCAACTTATGTCTCAGGGTGACGGGCGCAGTGGGAGTGCCCTTCAGACCTTTGCGATTTAAAGTTCTGAGTGGCACTGCAACTGTTATGGACAGGCATGTCGCTTTCCATCAGGCGCACGACTTGTTCGTTCTGTTCTTGGTATCATAAAACAAAACTATATGTTATATATTTTATCTACACACATATCATAATCTCTCATAATGCTCTCATAACGTGTTCAAAAACCGCAAATTACGACCAGATTAAAGATAAACTGTTTTGTTAGAATAAATTTCTTATCTGTGAAAATGTTATTATTGCTTCTTATAATCGAATTCGATGTTACATTAAAATTTCGAACATCTCTGAAAAACAAAACAATTGGATTCAACCTCAATTCTAATATCAGTCGAGATGTAGTTTTATTCGAAATGAAATGTCAATAGCA